>NW_017567015.1:0-217513 GCF_001661265.1 Saitoella complicata NRRL Y-17804 | reverse complement strand
GGGGGGGGGTGTACGTACGGGGAGTGAGACAGGGGTTGCACTTTGGGGGCAGAAACGTCAGGGTACAGTTGCGCGATAAGACCCCCACGCTCAACTCACCACCAGAAGAAACTGGAGATGACAAAGGCATTCACCGTTGCTATTAGGCAAGAGATCTGTTCTGTTGGATACCAATCATCGCTGACGAAGAGCTCCTACAGCGGCCCCTCCTGCTCCGGTAAATCCGTACGTCTCCATCCCACGCTCAGCTCTCCCATTTCTACCCACTGATCAACTCATCCATAGACCTGCGTCCGTTTCATCCGACGAATATTTCCAAACACCACCATCGTCTACGAAGACGACTTCTACCTCCCCGATTCCGAACTCCCCATCGATTCAGAAACGGGGTATCAAAACTGGGATACAGCCGAAGCTATCAATTTCGATAAGTTGGTTGATGTGTTACGGTATACGAAACGTGAGGGAAGGCTACCGGAGGGGTATACGAGTCGGGAGGATACGTGGGAGACTGGGGGTTCGAAAAGCGTGTCCACAGAGGTCTTGGACGAATTACAGCAAATGGTCCAGCAACGACTGAAAGAGAAGGGGGTAGAAGATTCACGGTTGGTGTTTGTGGACGGCTTCATGCTCTACAACGAACAACCGGTTTTGCGCGAACTATCCCTAAAGCTCCTCCTCCGCGCCCCGAAAGACATCCTCGCCCAACGCCGTATCGATCGGGGTCCATACATCACCGCGGAAGGGGAGTGGTCTGATCCACCCGGGTACTTTGAGTTGGTGTGGAAGTCTTATGTGGAGTATCATAAGAATTTGTTTGAGGGAGGGGATGTGGATGGGGAGTTGAGGGGGGAGATGAAGGAGGGGGGAATGGAGGTTAGTGGGTTGGATGGGGGGAATGAGGAGAGGTTGAGGTGGGTTGTGAAGAGAATACTTGACAGGATGTGTCAGTGACGTTTTTAGAATTATTGGATATAGATCCGAATAATTACCAGCGGGGAGGCCTCGAGGAGACGCGGCTGTGGCTGGTGGGTGGGAGACTTCGCCACACCCCTACGGTCCGTGATGCTAACGTCGAACCAAAGAAGCGCAACTCCTCTCACCTTCAACAGCAACCCTATAATTATAACACAAGATCAATCCCTGGGACACACGGCAAAGCTACTCCGCGGACCAGTAACAGCCTTCCTTTGTCCTTCCACGTTACTCTCGCCTACGAAACTCCATCCAAACAGCCCGAAACAGAGTCCAAATGCCGCTGAGAATCGGTTCGGTCAGTATTACCGCGCATACGTATATTTCGTTCTCACGGTCGCTAACCTCACATCACCGCGCAGGACGACGACGACGACGAGTCACCTACCAGTCAACGCACAACGAGATCGAGTGGGCGGTTTGAAACGTTGAAGCGGAAACGTGATGATGTTTCGCCTGATGATAATGGCCAACGGGAGGCCGCGGGACATGCCCTTCGACGACGGGTGTCCCAGCCACGATATGTTGAGGACGATGACGATTTCTCGGAGCAAGTCATAGACACGGAAACGGAGCCGGAGGTTCAGCCGCGAAAGGCACCACTGGTGTTACAGGTACCACGCCTGAACGAGATATATCCGACACGGACCACCGCTGATGATGACCAATATCAGAGTGCGGAGCAACAACAACAAGAAGAAGGACTAGAAGAAGACGCAGTCGGTGAACCAGAAGACGACGAGGATGATATTGATGATGTTCCATCTCCAGATGGTCCCGAAGATCCCGCCGATGGCGAATACGAAGAAGACTCCGAACCCATCGGCGGTCGCCGTCCCACCCGCGGCGGTAAAGCACCCCGTAAAGCAATTGGCCGTCGCCATTCCGTTTCTCAAGACTACAAATCCCACAACCACCGCTCCCGTCGCGACAGAAACACCTCGCGCGGCCGATCCCAGCAGAATTGGGGCGACGAGGAATCAGATTACAAAGCAAACAGCGGGGACGACGACGACGAAGCCCTGGACTCCGACGAACTCGTCGAAGAACGCGAGAATAATGGTATGAACGACTTTGTCGTACAAGACTCCGAGGACGAACACCGTCGGCGCTCAGCGCGGCGTCGAGCCCTCACCCGAGCTGCGCAAGCTCCTCCACCCCGTGCGACTCGTCGCTCGACCCGGCAACACCACCGCTCCAGCAGCCCTGGCACCGAACCCGACCTCGACGACGACGACGACGAAATCCGGAACGAGGCCCGGGAGTTACGAGGGACCCCGTCCCCTGCTAGAAAACCAACCCTCCGCCAACGTGACACGCGTCCAAACTACCACATCCCTCCCCCCACCGATCCCATTTACGACGCCGACGATCTTCTAGAGTTAGGTCCCGCGCCGAGGATGAGAGGGAGTCCGAAGAGGAGGACGACACAGGGGGTTGTGCAGCAGAGGAGGACGCTATATCCCAAGATTCCGTGGACGGGGGAGAACTTTACGAGGTTGATTGATGAGGTGGGACAAGGCAAGGGTGGGGGTGATGATTCGTCAAGTGATTCGGATGATGAGGCGAAAGGTGGGGGAATGAGGAGGCCGTCCTACGCTGCGTTGGGGCAGATTGCGCCTGGTGCCAAACAGGGCCATAGTGCGGATCATACCGGTGGGCCTGCGAATTTGGGGAAGATTACGAGTGGAAAGAGTAATTTGGCGGACGCGGACCCATTGGGTGTTGATATGAATGTTAATTTCGAGAGTGTGGGTGGAATGGAAGAGGAGATTCGGAGGTTGAATGAGATGGTGATGTTACCACTCATGTACCCCGAAATCTTCCAACGTTTTGGCACGACCCCGCCGCGGGGTGTCTTATTCCATGGACCGCCTGGTACGGGTAAGACGCTTATGGCGAGAGCGTTGGCGTCGAGTTGTTCGACTGCGGAGAGGCCGATTACGTTTTATATGCGGAAGGGTGCGGATTGTTTGTCAAAGTGGGTTGGTGAGGCCGAAAGACAATTGCGATTGTTGTTTGAGGAGGCGAGAGCGAACCAGCCTGCTATCATCTTCTTTGATGAGATTGACGGGTTGGCGCCAGTGCGGTCGAGTAAGCAGGAACAGATTCATGCTTCGATTGTCTCTACCATGTTGGCGTTGATGGATGGTATGGATGGACGTGGACAGGTTATTGTTATTGGTGCCACCAACCGGCCTGATGCTGTTGATCCCGCTCTTCGTCGTCCCGGGCGTTTCGATCGCGAGTTCTATTTCCCTCTGCCGGGGCCGAAGGCGAGGAGGAGTATTATTGATATTCATACGAGGGGGTGGGAACCACCTCTTCCGGATTCGTTCAAGGAGCATATGGCGTATATGACGAAAGGGTATGGTGGTGCTGATTTGCGGGCGTTGTGTACTGAATCTGCGCTCATCGCCGTTCAACGACGCTTTCCGCAGATTTATACTAGTAAGGACAAGTTGCTGCTCGACCCTGCCAAGATCGAAGTCAAACCGAGGGATTTCATGCTGGCCATGAAGAAGATTATCCCGAGTTCTGAGCGTTCGAGTTCGAGTGGAGCAGCGCCTTTACCGGCTCATATCGCCCCGTTGTTGGAGGGTACGTTGCAGGGCATTAACAAAATTTTGGAAGGAGTGTTGCCGGAGATGAATAAGGCGAGTGTGTTGGATGATGCGATGTATGAGCAGGATGATGACGATGACGACGACCCCACCGGTGGGTTCGCCCGAGAAAATATGTTGAGGAGGTTCGAGTCTGCGAGGGTTTTCCGGCCGAGGTTGTTGGTGCATGGTGAGAAGGGGATGGGACAGCAGTATATTGCGGCTGCTATTTTGCATCATTTTGAGGGGTTCCATGTCCAGTCTTTCGATCTGGCGACTTTGCTGAGTGATTCGACACGGAGCCCTGAAGCGGCTGTAGTTCAGCTCTTCATTGAGGTTAAGAGGCATAAGCCGAGTGTGGTTTATATCCCTAATGTGGACGTATGGTATGACACCGTTTCTGAAGCTGTGAGGATGACCTTTGCGGGGTTGTTGAGGGATTTGAAACCCAGTGATCCTGTGCTGTTCTTGGGTATCACGGAGACGCCAGCTGAGCATCTTGATCCTGGACTGAAGTCTTGGTTCCAGAGCACCAAGCAGTCGCAGATCCAGTTGCTTCCTCCGCGTGAGGACGCACGCCGGGCGTACTTCCAGGTGACCATTGACCTCATCAAGAAGTCGCCGAAGGAGCTCCCTGGTGGCAGAGAACGCAGGAAGAGAGTCCTCGAGGTTCTCCCCAAAGCGCCGCCACCGGCGCCAAAGATCATGTCAAAGAAGGAGGTCAAGGAGCTTGAAATCAAGGACAGGCAACTCAAGAATGCCTTGAAGATCAAGTTGAGTGTCTTGATGGAGCAGTTGAAAGGCAGGTATAAGCGATTCAAGAAGCCGACGATCGACGATGATGAGATCACGTATTACGAAAGTGAGGAACAAGTCGAAGCGGCGAAGACTGCTTTCCCTGTCGTGCACTTCCTACAGCTTTCTGACGGAATGATTTTCGAGACGTCCAATAAGAAGAAGTACTTCAACATGGATCTTGACACCATTGAGCAGCGTCTGTGGGCCGGCTACTACCTCACGCCGAACCACTATCTCAATGATATCGAGACTATCCAACTTGATGCTCTAACCGAAGCCCGTGAGGTCGCTGGTTTCCCGATCTCCGCTTCAGTTGCTACGGAATATCGTGAACGCGTGATGAAGGCGCAGGAGATGTACACGAATGCGCAGATGTGGTTCGAGGAGCATCCTATGCCGCAGCACTTCATCGACGAGCTCTTCCGTATGGCAGAACGCGAGATGAAGAGGCGAGAAGAGACTGAAAAACAGCAGAGGAAAGCGGCTGATGACGCTGAGAAGCAGGCTGCGGAAGCTGCTAGGCTTGCTGCCGAAGAGGCGGCGCGTAATGCTCCTGTTCTTGCTATCCATGAGGCCCAGGTCGATGATGCTGTTGTTATGGACGGAACGCTTCCTTCTTTGCAGCTTGCGAAGTATAACTTTGCGGGTCAAGGTGGTGTTGAGGGAGATGTTGTTATCGATGGTGCTGTTCAACCTCCGGTCCAGCCGAGAACTACTTTCGACATGGACGCGTTTGACAGAGCAGTCTTTTCCGCCCAAGGTACTCCGGTGCCGGGGCTCGCCAACGATGCTGAGAGCGAACCAATCTTATCAACAACCACAGATGAACCAGTGATCGTGGAAGCAGGGGATATATCAGTTGAAATGGCTGATGCTAATGCTCCTCTGTCATCTCAGGCTTTTCCTGAAGCAGTTGCATCGCAGAGTGTTGATCATCCTAATAGAGGAGAAGTATCGGTTGCTCCTGAGTCACAGGGGCAGGTTATCGTACAAGGGGAACCGGAACCTCCTCGTGAGCCAACTCCTGAATATATCTACGACCCTAATCTTACAGATGTAGTAAGTGAAGAGTTCCTGGACATTACAGGAGGCATGTCGGTGGAGGAGTTGGAGCAGGTAAATTCGGCCTGTATCGGTGTGATCTGGAGAATGAGAACGCATTGGGACAGAGTGGATGTTGCGAAGCAAGTTACGGATGTCTTGGAGAAGGTGGTCTCTGAGATCCGTGCTGCGAAGGATGAAGGGAATGGGATGACACAAGAGTAAGGATATGGTTTGGCGCTGGAATACATGATTTCGAGTTTAGTTATCTGTTTGTGAAATCTATAATTTACCATTTTGCGAAAGGCCGGTGTCTTCTTTTCCCGCAAGCAGTCCTCCGCTGGGGCAGGTTGTGTGTGTGCCTGAATGCCTGTGTCGCGCAGTAGGAGAACCCCTTGGGACGACAGGCCAACCGTCACCATAAAACCAAACACCCACCCAAAATATAATGGCCGATAACAACTGGGAACAAGAGGACCGCCGCTCCGAGCAGCGTTAGTTTCATCCACAGCATCACCCCGTGCAATATCTGACTCGCCTTCTTCTTCACAGCTTACGACCGCGACCACGACCGCGACCAAGAGATGCGTGAATACGACGCTGGCCGTCGTTCTGCTTCTCCCCGTGGTGGCGACAGGTCTCCCAGGCGCGACAGGTCTATGTCCCCGGGACGCGCTCCCCGTGGCCCTCGGTGAATACAATATTGCCTTCTGCTGTTCAGCAAGAGACTAATATATTCCTTACAGTGAGGACCGTGGCGGCGACGCCGAAGGTGCCCGCAATTCTGGTAGCAACTTGTTCGTTACCGGTATTGCTACCCGTCTGACCGAGCCCGAGCTCATTGCCATCTTCAATAAGTACGGTACTGTTGCGAAGTGCCAGATCATGCTTGACCCTCACACCAAGGAGTCCCGTGGCTTCGGTTTCGTCTGCATGAGCACCCCCGAGGAGGCTAACGAGTGCTGTGACAAGCTCACTGGTGAGGAGCACTTCGGCCGTACTCTCAGCGTTGAGAAGGCCAGGCGTTCCAGGCCTAGAACCCCTACTCCTGGAAAGTACTTCGGTCCCCCCAAGCGTGATGGTATGTATGTCCTTTACGGTCCAAAGAGTATGTGCTAAGTGCTGTATTAGACTTCCGTGCCGGCCCTCCCCGCCGCCGTTTTGATGACCGCGAGTTCTACGACCGCAGGCCCCGTTACGATGACAGGCACTACGATCGCCGCGACCGTTACGATGACCGCCCCCGCTACGACGACCGCTACGACGGCCGTTACGAACGCCGCGACAGGTACGATGACCGTCGTGGTGGTGACCGCGGTGCCGAGCGTGGTGCCGAGCGCGGTGCCGAGCGCGGTGGTGACCGTTACGACGATCGCCGTGGCTATGAGCGTGCTCCTGCCGGTCCTCCCGCCGGTGGCCGCGACTATTACGACCGCGACGGTCGCGACAGCGGTCGTGACATGTACGACGCTGCCCCCCGCCGTTAAGTTACGAGGAACCGATGTGCGATGCTCGGTTATGATTACGGATCAGTTTGGAAATAGTCGGCTTCGGATCGAAAATTTGGCTGCGCGGTATCGGTTTCTTTCTCGTTTTTTCAGTACTCTGTTCGCGTCCTGTTCAGCCTTTGCGACTGTGACACTCTCCCCGCTATAGCAGCCTTCACGAAAAATTCTTTCATCTTCTCAACTACTGTTCGTTTTGTGCGTCTGTACTGTCTATCATCAATCGGTCCTTCGGTGTGTTCTTCGACTTCCCTCCATCAACTCGTATAATGCTCCCTCTCGCAGCCTTCATCTTACATCATCCGCTCGCTTCGAACGCAATACCGCGGTCTCGTAAATCAGTCGGTGCTCCATTCGACCTTCGGCCTCGTCCACGCAGAGAATGCGAAGAAGGTGAGTGCGCTCTCCCCTTTCATACTAACCATATGCGCAAATAGACATCGTCCTGAATTGTAGTTTTAAAACAAAATGCATTCACTTGCAGAACCCCTGGTTCCTTGTCCCTGGTCCCTCGCCCCTGCGTAGAACAGGCACCACCTGCAGTCCCCAGCTGCCCCAGTGCTTCGTCTGTATATCCGCCGAAGCTTCGCCGCAGGATGAATCGTGACGAGAGCGCAGCTGGATCTCGGTGAGGCCATACGCTGTGTCTTGTGGACGCGGGTTCTAACCACGGATTCTCAGTGCATACAAGCGGGGCGCTGGCAACGAGCGCAGGTCGCTAGGTGTGCGATCCCATTCCCCTTGGCGAGATCGACTATCCTGACACCGTATAGGCCAACAAACGCGACCACCTTTTAGCCCTCGCGGAAGCGGGATAGGCCAAGGCGGTGGCTTCCAGCAGCAATCATCCAGAACCTCCACACCAGGAAACGGTTTCGAGCAGCACATCAGCGTGAAGGCCTTCAATGGCGCTGAAGTATCGGGATACTTGAACAGAGGTAGTTGATGTGTTCTTCTGGTAGCGAATAGTTGCTGAATTAATGCGACTACAGGTTATGAAGAGATGGTTGCGAAGGCCAATGGGCCGGCGGCTGAAGGTGTGTGGATGAGGAGTTGATGGTATGGATGGATATGAGCTAACGCGCGTTTGCAAAAGGACGACCAGAAGTCTACAAGAGTCCATCAAAGGGGTGGACTACAAAGGGAAGTTCGGGCGGAGCATGGGGTGGTTCGAGATGTAGGTCCAAGTCTACTGTGCCGGAATGATACAAACAACTAATCGTGTGTATAGCACATCTCACCGCTAAGGGAACGCAGTTCATGAGCGAAGTTAAGAAGTCAGCGGCAGCATTGGAGGAGAGCAAGTGAAGGCATGAATCTGGACCGAACAATGGCGTTGGTTACCGAGTTCATGGCGAGGGTGGGGCAAGCAAAGCACGTTCAATCGAACGGAAAGCGAAGATTTATACAGTATCTTTAGATGAAGTATGTCATTCCAGATCGAAAACAACGCATTTATCGGCAGCCCGCCATCTTCCCGGCCGTTGCCATATTTGGACATATCTACGTTACAAGCGCGTCTGTGCCAAAACATGTACGATGTAAACAAACGCAACTCCACACCTTAAATCCAACGTCCAATGAATTCAGTCTCCGAACAAAAGCCGTTGACTGTTGATGATCTTCAGCCAATTTCTCATATTAACGGCATGAAGTCGTTGAAAAAGCGTCGTTCTGCGCCGGTCGTAGACGCCGTTGTCCAACAGGACCGATCAAAGAGGAGAAGAACCGATGAAGGAGACAGCGGAGATGCTAGACCACTGCGCCCAGTGACGAGGTCAGCAAACCACAGGAAAACTCTGGGCGGAGGCGCGAAACGCGTTCTTACTCAGACTGCGCCGAAGATATCAGGGAAGGAAAATGCCTTGCCATCTCGACCGGCGCCTGCCCAGTGCAAGCCCCCAATCGGCCTGCAAAACAAGGTATCCTCTGGGCCGCTCAGCTCAAGTGATTCGAAACCGTTCTTGAAACGTCGACGGTCAGATGAGAAACCAACTACAGCATCGCTACCTGCAAGACTATCAGATCGGCACTTACGGAGCTCAGGGACGACGAGCACGCAAAGTATCACACCGAGAACGATCGCTAAACCACGCTCTGTTCTAGAGAGGTCCAAATCTGTGCTTGAGAAGAGCCGGGGCGCTTCAGCAGAAAAGTACCCGCTTTCGTCTTTCGTTACCAAAAGCGAGATGTACCAGAACCAATCTTGGATGCAGCAACAACAGGACGTCTTCACCTTACTGATCAACGATGTCTTTGCAAGTGCCAAACTCGACGGACAAGTTGTGAAGCTATTGACGAGGAGGGATGTTCAGAATGTGCGCCAGAAGATGTTCCGCCTGTATGAGGACGAATGTCATGCAATCATACAACGTGTCGAAGCAGCATTCAAGTTTAAAAAGCTTCATCTGAAGGGCAGCTTGGATCTTGTGAAAGATATCGGTGCTCAGAAGGCGTTCTTGGAGGCCCTTTTTGCCTTGGAGAGTCAACCTTTGGCTTTGGCGCTTGAGGTCGTGACAGGACGCCAGACGTCGAAGCTCCTGGACTCCAACAGGGTCGAGCTATCAGAGTTCGCAAAGGAGTTCATCATACAGCATAGTGATGCAAGTGGTCCGAAACTATCTGTCTTGGAGGCTGCCAAGTTGTCGGTCGCGAAGGTCATCATGATGATCATTGCATTGGACAAAGCGCACACTGCCGGTATCCTGACCGGACGATTGTTCCACAGAGACGCGTGTGTCAAATCTACAGCCGGAATGTTGGCTAACCTGGCAGATGGGTGTCTGACTGGAGAAGGAGACATGGCGCGGCAGGTGCAGTATATGGGACACCGTGTGACTTACGTGCAGTATCCAGTCGATGAGTTGGATTACAGGATCACGAACCTGGCTGTTGATCTGCGGGACGGCGTACGTCTGACTCGCCTAGTTGAAATCCTGGCGGGGCCTGCCGGGTTGTCAAGTCAACTTCGCTATCCTGTGGTCACTCCTTCCCAGAAATTGCATAACAATATGCTTGCCCTTGGGGCGATGCGAGATGCGGGAGTTGATCTTCGCCTCTCGGGAGGAACTGTGACAGCGCAGAGTCTTGTCGACGGCCATCGTGAGAAGACGCTGGGTTTGCTGTGGAGAATAGTCACCAAGTGGTGCTTACCGTCGTTGGTGAATGAGTCGCTACTGCGTCAAGAGCTCGTGCAGCTTGAGTCGGTGGCTGAACAGGTGGATGATGATGAGGAGGATGACGTTGAGCAGCCGTCGTTTGAGAATTCTACCATCGCCTTGCTCTTCTCTTGGGCCAAGGCCGCCTGTGCAACGAAAGGTTTCCGGATTCAGAACTTCGCTACCTCATTTTCCAAGGCGTCAGGTCAGGCATTTACCATCATCTTGGAACACTACATCGCCGATTTGATCAGAGAAGAAGGCACCGATGACAAGCCCCTTGACTGTGAGGACATGCTTGAAGCTGTGGGTTGCCGAGAGCTTTTCAATAATCTGGGTCTGACTGGTAACGCCCAAGGACGCATAATGGACCAGGATGCTGTCATCGCATGTCTTGCCATATTGCACTCACGTGTGTTTACTCTTCTCAGGAAGGATCATGCAGCGAGAAAGATACAAGGGACGTGGAGGAGGTATTTGGCAAGGAAAGCCGGGGCTGATCCAGACGAAATCGCCAAGTATGTGTTGTTCGTTAAAGAAACGCAGGCAGCAATTCGCATCCAGAGAGCTTTCAGGACGCATTTGGAGACGCGCATTCAAGCATTGCTACTTCATACGATCCAGCTTCAGGCTTTGAGTAGAGGTTTCTTAGTGCGTCGAAAATTCAGACAGGAACTCGAAACGTTGGAACCGGAGGAGAGTTTTTGGTTATGAGATGGTACAGGGCAAGGCACAATGGTTTGCGTCAAGGTGTTTTGCAGGATTCTTTTGGGTATATTCGTAGCAATGTGAATGATAATAATGAAAACGCCTATGAGCCACACACATTATCCCAACGTTTCGAAACTTTCCACCTCACAATCAAAACGCGCCATCGTCCTCAATCATCGGTTCTGGTTCCCCCGAATCAACTTGCTCTTGTTGCGTCTGTATCTGACTTTTGCCTTGCTTGACATCGAGACCAGCCCGGACAAGCTTAACATGCGTAAGCAGGAGTTTTGCTGTAGTCTCGTAATTCGTAGCCATACTCCGAGTCTTCACGAAAAGCTCTGTTCTTTGATTCTTCTGTTTAGCAGCGAGAAGCTTATCCTGTGTATCGAGTCTCCCATCGATAACGCCTTGCTGAATCAGACCGACTAACTCATCCTCCATAGTCTCGACAGACGTTGCGAACACGCTTGCCATCTTCTCCAAGCTGACTTTCTGGAATGGCAGGAAGAACTGGGTCAAAGCTCTCTGCCTGATCGCCTTGTATAACTTTTCGACATGCTCACTGAGATAGATATCAAGCAAGAAGTCATTCTTGTACTTCTCCAAGATATCGAAGCAAGTGCTGTACTTTGACCCGTAAAAAGCTTCCGCAGCAGTGAGGAGATGGGGCGTATACTCCAGGAATGGCTTGAAGCTGGGTGAGTCCAATAATGACGAACGAAGCTGTTGACGGGAAAAAGTCGCTAGTGCGCAAAGAGTCGCATATGTCGCGATATCCTGTGGTGCGATGATATAGTTGTACTGCATACCGAGATAGGGACTAACATTGAGGAACGCCGTGGCTGCGTCCTGATATCTTCCTCCATCCAGACTAACCAGGGCGTTACTGGCTTGCAAAATAGGGCTCACTTCGGCCTTTTCTGGGCTGTCGGCGAGACCCTGTGCTTTGATGACGTACGCCTGAGCATGACTGAAGTTATGAAGTTCGATCGAAACGCGGATGACCTCGAGACACATAGACAGGATATGTGTAGGTGTTGTGCAATAATCTCGGATCCGTGAATATGACTTTAGTGCTGATGATAGATCGCCGATGTTGTAGTAGTGCTTTCCCAGGTCGTCATGACCCATCTGTACGTGAGGTCAGCAAGTCTGCCAATGTAGCAGCAGCTCCCACGCACCCTGATGCTCTCCTTGATGAGATTGTTGCGGTAACTCTTCAGCTCACTTTCCAGCTTCTCCGTTTGCGATCTGGCTTTTCGTGATGTTTGCTCGATCCATTGATCATCGAGTTTGGCTTCGACTGCGTCTGGGGAGATTCGCTGGAGGTGCTCGACGGCGTCGCTATACCGTCTCACATCGAGACTCTTCTCCTTGATGAGAGTGATTGCGGCTTTTAGAGCGTCGACCGCAAGTTCGGGACAACGCTCCGCGATGAAAAGCAGACGGACAATCTGGGTGTTGCCTGCACAACGTCAGCACAATGCGCAACCGCCTCAATCACTCCCCTTACCCGAGTAATTCTGAATCCACGACTCCAAGTCGAATTGAGGTAACTCCTTCACCACAATGGTGCTTCGCTTCTGTAGACCGTATCAGCCCTACCCTTACACGGCTGTCAATAGGCCACGAACCTCATCGATCATTTCGACGTCGTCCATTGCAGCTGTTTCAAGGGACCTCTTCAACGACTTGGTATTCCTGGGACTTTTCATACAAGTCTTGGAACGGGTCACTTGATGGATGGAGGAGTTCGACCCGACGACGTACGCGCATGACGTGGGCATTCAGGCACGTCCAGTCAATCCAGTAAGTCAGCGGTATGGAATGATAGGAATGGCTATTACTAAGTCTTCTGAAGCCCGACAGGCGGCACGGTACTCTTTGCTAGTCTCTGGCTACCACAAAAGCGTGCCCGAAGTCGTGGGTCCCCGTCGCAGCTTGTCAATTATCAGTGTCCAAAACAGAAGACATCAACAGCCGCAATGGTCTAGTGGTATGATTGTCGCTTAGGGTCTCCTACAGCTTGTGACAGGTCCCCGGTTCGAACCCGGGTTGCGGCCCACCCCTTTTTCGCTTCTTGTTACTTCATTCTCTCTATTGACGCCTTCTCTGGTGGTTACTGTCGCCGTGGGGTGAAGCTCTGGCAGTATCACTGCTTTCTCTATTCAGTTGGAATCGTCATCGCCACCCCACTGATAACGGGGTCTGATATGGCTGATTAAGGTTTCGACGACCAGGGTACGAGCAATTGCGTCATTTCCTATCGCAGAATATCCCGCACCGGTATGGAGTCTTCTGACTTGTGCGATAGCCAATCGATCTAAGGGCGACGTCTATAAAGACCGCACTTCCCCACCGCGTTGAGCTACTTACGACAACGTTGACTGGGGCTGCACAGTGTCAACTGAAGTGACTAAACCATGGAGACGAAAGATGGGCAACTAGCATTGACTAGTATTCCCAGGTCCGTCGTCTCAGGCGATTGAAGATGAGTCGCATACGGGGGGCTAAGATCGGTTACACGACTGAGCATATGACTCCTGCGTCAACCGTGGGAAAGTTGCACCAACGACTTTCAGCGGATCGTGATCCATGATCGCCAAGCCAATCTCGAATGTAGAGGGAACATACAAAGTATACAGATAGCGGTCTTCACATTCGAGTTTGGTTTGGCCGCGGAGATCACTACAGCCGGACCACTTCGCTCAGCTATTGCCCGGCGTGTACCAGATATCAGTGATTGAAACTGCATACGACAACGAATCGGAGGGCAGGCGCTTCAACCGGGCAGCCGACGAACGGCAACGGCCTTCTGTGCTAAAAGCAGTGTTCGCTTGGCCATTACACCATGATATGGGGTACGCACGGCAGCGCCAATCGCTCGAGCTACAAAAGAGAACAGTCATGTCTCGACGTAAACGAAGACAACAAGCGAAGGACGCAGCGTCGAAATCCAACAATTGGACAATAAGGTGTATCATGTAGAGAAAATTGCCAGAGGCGCGGCCAAAAGAAAAAGTGGGCCGCAACCCGGGTTCGAACCGGGGACCTGTCACAAGCTGTAGGAGACCCTAAGCGACAATCATACCACTAGACCATTGCGGCTGGATGATGTTTGAGGTTCTGTACAAATAACACAGCAAACACGTCAGTTTGCGTCCGCCATCAAACCTGGCAGCGCTGAGGAGAGACCTCTGATCGGCGTTTCGGGCATCCTGAGCTCCTTCGCCGCACCTCAACGTCCGGATCCGTGCTCACACCGTGGAGTCACGTCGTTTCCGCCGTCCTCACACTTGATATTTTGTCCTCTTTTTGGTCGTGGGAAGCGAAGAATCTCAGACGTGAGAACGGCGGAAGTTTTGCGTAAACGTGGGAACATGGGAAAACCACTTTCAGATCGATCGTTACAACTGAGCAGGCAGTCAGAGAGCATCAGACCTTTTGTGTCTGCATCACGCACCATGCCGACCCTCGCGGGTTTGCAGTCGATGAAGCTTGCGTAAAGTGTTTAGTCCTCAACTCGATCGTCGGGATTGGATAGTTCTGATGATCTTATATCCATCGTCAAAAGACCTTATCCAATAACCCTTAAGCTTATTGGTAATGCATCTCACCTAGCTCTACGTACATGCAGTTTACCGATACGTAAACCACCTTACACAGTCGGAAATCCACTTTGAACCAGTCGTTGGTAAAATTAATCGTATGATTGTTCCTGATGAAATGATATCGCTTCCTTGACTAGGTGATTGTGCAAAATCGCGACACTGACACTACTCGTGCTGTCTCTATGAGATTTAGTTCCTACCACCCCTACCACCTCGGCCACCACGAGAGCCTCCACGGTTGAAAGATCCTCCACGTCCGCCAGAACCTCCTCCACGTCCGCCAGAACCTCCGTGACCCCCACGGCCACCACGGCCACCACGGCCACCACGACCGCCTCCACGTCCACCTCCTTCGCCTCCTCCACGTCCACCCCTTCCTCCGCGAGGTCGTGCGAAGGGACGGTCACCCTTTGCTCGCTTAGCAGGTGCGGCCACCTCATCGACATCGTCCATCTCCACATCATCATCATCATCACGCTCACGCTTGTTGCTGAAGCGAACACGATTCCGCTCACCACGACGTCCACTGACGCTCTCCTTGTTCTTGATAGCCTCGACGTAAGCTGCGACACCGTCCTCGAGGCTGCCGTTTGGCTCGTCGTCGGACTCATCGAACTTGAACTTGCCATCCTCCGTCTTGAAATTGCCCTTGGCCGATGGAGCCTGACCCCTTCTGCCGCGAGGATCGGATGGCTTGGTAGAGGAAATGTGAGATGTGGCAGAGCGGTCAAGAAGGTCAAGCGGCTCATCACCAGTATCCTGAATGAAAGCTTGTTGTCTCTTCTGCTTCTGACCCTTCGCAGGCGCATCCTCCATTTCAACGTCAGAACCATCAGAGCCGTATTCACTCTCACTTCCGTAAACCGCCTCCTCAAATCCAGAAGCGAAGTTAGTAGTCGGCTTGGCCTCACCATCATCAGCCTCGTCAACCTTAACGTTCTTCTTTCTCTTTGCTCTCTCCCTGGTCTTGCGAATATTGGTCATGAGCTTCTTATCAGCCTCCGGCACGTGCTTCTCCACAGTTTCGAACCCGAATCGTCGAATCATACGCTCGATGATGTGACGGACCTTGGCCTTGAAGTGACTCTTGTGCTCTCTAGACCATACCATGAGGTTAGGCAAAAGGGTAGGGAGACGAGCAACCATGACATCCACAGGAAGCGAGATAGTCGCAACCTTGAAGAAACCAATCGCAGACTTGACAATCTCTCTGTTCTTGGATTGAATGAACAAATCCAGAGTGGAAAGAAGGTCGTCCAAGAACTCCGGAGTTAACAACTCATAGTACTCGAACATCAGCCTAGTAAGCGCCGTAACGGAAGCACTGACCATGTTGGGCGTGTTACCAGCCAAACCAGCAGAAACCATAGTGAAGTACTCCTCAATGGTAGCGTTAACGTTCGGTGCATCATCATCGAAATCGACAACCTTGGATTGAACAATCGTTCCTCCCTCCTTCATCTTGTCACCCATCTGAATCAACAAGTCAAAAGCACTACCGCGAGCCTTCTCGTTCTGCTCCTTCGTTCCCATAACGACCTCTGATAAGACCGAAGGAATGAAGTACAGGCTGTCCTTAGGCAAAAGCTCAACCACGTGAACGAAAACAGACAAACGGTCCTTCCTGACAGCAGGTCCAGTCGAGGAGGTAGCGACAAGTCCCTTGATGATATCGTCGATCTTGGAAACCAAGAAAGGCTTCAAGGCCTCAGACTCAGCCATACGGACAAAGACTTTGTATGCCTTCTTCTGGAGCTGAACATCGTCCTCGCGGGCAATCAACGCCGTGAAGATCTGCCAGACAACCTCCTGAGCCTCAGCAGGGACGTATGGAGTCATACCAATAACGAGATCCATCATGGTGTAGGAGGTAGGCGGCAAAGCATTGGGGTCAGAGCTCTTAGGAGGAATGGGCTCGGCGAGCGCGTTCTTCAACAAACCCGCAACGTTGTTGAAGGTTGAAGCAACCTCCTCAGGAGCGGTGATGCTGAGGTAAGACTGAATGCACTGCATAATGTACCCACGGTAATGAGGCTGCGTCTGGCTGAAAACATTGAACAGAACAGCCAAGAATTTAGACGAGTAAGGCTGCAAGAACGCAATATTCTTAACAGCATCCTCCTTCGTCAATGTGTACTTGATCCTCACCTCCTCATCACTCTTCTCAGAATCCCTGAGCGCCTTGTTCTTCTCAACGAGCAACTGCAGCGACTGACAGATAATCGGCCTTAACTCGACCTGCTTATACAGAATATTCGCCATCAACTCCGCAATCTGCTCCGTGAACGCCTCAGTCAAATCCGTAGGCAAAGAACAGTATCCAGGCAACAGCGACCAAATCTGGTCAACCAAGGTCTCGTACAACTTGACCTCAATCGTCTTCTCACCCTCATGCTCCACAACACGCTGGAACAACCTCTCAGACAACGGGATGAACTCCTCAACGAAGTGCGCAAGACGGGTGTTTGTGATACTATCCCTCAACACCGGCAACAACCACGCCCGACCAACAACATTCGGACCAGCATTCTCCAAGTTCAAGGGCAAAACGCGCAGAACGGACTCAGGTCCCATTCCCTTAATCGCGGCACCCAAAACATGGTTGGCCTCCTGCTTGCCCTCAAAGTTATCAGCGGAACGCAAGTCGCCGACAGCCTTGACGATGTCAACGAGGTAGGGATCAGCAGCCCTGCCAAGCTTCTGGAAGAGGTTCTTGAGGATGCCGAAGACCTCGCGCCAGGCGAGACGGTAGCGAATCGTCAAGGCCTCCTGTACGGAAGAAGCGATGTCTGTCAATAATCTGGTGTCGACAGTGGAAAGATCGTCCGGGAAGACGTTGAGGACGATAGTCGACAAGCACTCTGCCGCGGAAGATCTGATGGTGGTAGCGTCGGATGTCAAGTAAGGCAAGATAGCCCTGAACAAGGTGGGAACCCTGCTAAATGCCGCAACCTCATCCACAGCCGCGTAACTCGTGTATCCCTGCGCCGTAACCGCCAACCAACTCGGCAAAAGCGTAGAATCCTTATCCGATGGTCTCAACTCGTACACAGAATCCAAAGTCCTCTGCAACTTATCCGCTTTGAACTCCTCTCCCAACTTCTCAAACACGACCTTGAACACCTCGAATCCAGCCATCGTCAGATAACCATCACCAGTCTCCGAAACCCTCAACAAGACCTCGCAGAGCGGCTCGACTTCCTTCGCTGGCCAGCCAGAGCCGATGGAAGCGATTGCCTTGACGAGCTGAAGGGCGTGGATGATCTTGGCGTTGTCAAAGTTCTTCTTCTTGACGGATGTCAACTCCCTAACCACACGCAACGCATTCTCAGCGCACATATGAGAAGCGGGGTGATCGAGTGAAGGGTTCGGCGGCGGCTCGCTCAAAACCTTATTCACGGCATCCACAGCCCTCTTCCGCACCTTCGGTCTCGGATCAAGCGTCAACGTCAAAATGGCCAACAACGCCTTCCTGGACCCAGACGCAGGCTGAGCCCACGCCGCCGAATCCTGCGCAATCAACAAAGCCTCAAAACACCCAATCGTAGACCGAATGAGCGGCGCATCGGCCTCACTACCAACACTCCCCAACGCAGGCGCCAATAACCCAAGAATCTGATCAAACTTGCTCCTCAAGATTCCGTGCGGCGTGGATGGCGTAACAGCATCCAACAAATATAACGTACTACCCGCCAACTCTTTGTTGCCAATTGACTGATCCAACAACGTCAATAACGCGCCGAAATAGGCCGTAGGCGTGAACTCATTGATACCCTGCGCACGGAGGGTGTCTTCTACCGCGCCGAGGACGACTGCCAGCTGCTTTTGATTGGCGAGCTTTGAGGTTGCCTGGAGTCTGATCCGACCCAGTTTCTCGTCGAGGGTCGCCATAGTCGAAAGTTCTCTGGGGGATCTTTAAAGATCTCAGGCTTTTTGCGGTACATGCGGTTGGCTGCGGACTTCGTAGACTTTTTTGATAATGCGTGGCACGGGTGGCTAGACACGCAGCGGGTGCAGCGAGGGTGGGAACTTCCACGGAGACGAAATCGATATCTCAAAAATCCTATACTGTCCCCTTCGCGAGCTAATGGTATTCCACAAAATGTAAAGGGTACAGTACTCCAAAACCCGCTTTCCCAAGAAAATCCGTGTATGTCATACCCCATCATCCATCTTCTTCCTCAGCCAAAGAACGTCTTGCAAGCTCGCTCGCTCAATGTCCAGCCCCCGGATCCCGATTCAAAATGGTACTCCTCAAACTCATCCTCTTATCACGACTCGCAAGCCCAAACCCCGGCAGAGGCTCGCTCGCACTCCGCTCATCCCTCCCCTCGCCCCCATCTGGACCACTCCCGTATCCATCAGCCTCGTTATGGTCTCCACCATATCCAGAACGGAGGGACCAAACGCTCGGGGCTGGGGAGGGTGAACCGCGATCGTGGTTGCGGCGGGGTGGGGTTGCAGATGAGATGGCGATAGAGGGGGGTGGCATGCCATTCGTATCATTCGAGCGCTCACTGTTGTACCCGTCGTACGAACTCGATAGTGGGATAGCACGCGAACCCGTCGGTGATACATCAGGGCTCTGCGTACCCTGCTGCTGCTGCTGCTGCATCCCAGGTCCGAAACGGGAGGTTGATCGCATTGGCGGTGTGCTGGTAAACACCGAGCTACTTACCGAATTCGTCGAGATGCTGCTCGCGGAGCGTTTATGCACGCCACCTCCCGCTCTCCTCCCCAAATAATCCTCATCCTTCCTCGTCCCGGCCCCAGCCCTAGCCCCAGGCCCACTCGAACTCTCCCGCGCCGTGGCCGCAGTCGTCGCCGCTTCTTTGGCATGCCTCTCCCGTTCACTCCTCAACGGCGCATGCCCCGGCCCAATCCCCCTCTCCCTCCTCAACTTCCTCTGCATCGTCGTATTCCAATGATTCTTGACCGCATTATCACTCCTCCCCGGCAACCTCTTCGCCATCTCCGCCCACTTCGGTCCCCAAGCCTCAAACATCTCTCGAATCTTATCTTCCTCTTCTCGTGTAAATGGTGCTTTCGTGAGGGAGGGATTGATGTGGTTGTGGTAGCGTTCGCGGCATTGTTTGCCTGTGCGGGTTTGCATGCGTTGGGCGATTGTGACCCATTTTTCTGTTCCGAGTTCGGAGACGAGATGGAGGAGTTTTGCGTCTTCTGCAGGAGACCAAGGTCCTTTCATCGTGGCTCGGTTTTGGAGGTGTCGAATTCGGGCTGCGCAGGCGGCGGGGGTACGTGAGCCGTCTGAGAATGCGGAAGCTGCGATACGGGAGAAAGAGCGGCCGAAGTGTTGCGAATACGCATCTTGCAGACGTAAATCTTCGTCTTTTGTCCAGTCTACGTGAGCGTACATTGGGCCTCCTTGATCGCTGTTACTCTGCTGCTGATGTTGGGGTTGAGGCCAGGATTGGGGTCCCATGTTACTTGGCCCCATGCTTGGACCCATAGATCCACCATGCATCGGGATCGGAGATGGTACTGGTGGGGGTTGTTGTTGTTGCTGATAGTGCGGGACTGGTGGTGGTGCTCGCTGCATATACACCGCTTGCGGCGGCGGCGGTGCCATCTGCTGTGGTGGTGGTGGATGCTGCTGCTGGTAATATCCCTGGCTATGACTATGGCTATGTCCATGGTGTGGTGGATGCCCGTACTGCTGCTGCTGTTGTTGCTGCTGTTGTTGCTGCTGTTGTTGTTGCTGCTGATGGTATTGCGGATGTGGTTGGCCATAATGTGACTGCTGCTGGTACTGCGGCTGCGGAATATGGGATGGTGGTGGAGCAGCATACATCGGGTGTGAATGCTGCTGTTGTTGCTGCTCGTACTGCTGGTGGTATGGATCAGAGTAAGCGCCGTTGTTGTACGGATTGTGGTAGTTGTTTTGTGTCATCGTTGCCATGTCCTCTCCGCTCTTGACCGGGGATGTATGCGTCGTCGTTGACTGTGAGTGTGCTGGAAGAAGAAGCCAGCGTGCCCGATTCCCGGTGACGGCGTCTCTTTTTCAGCAGGCCACTAACCCGGCGCCGAATGAAACACGTTGGCTCAGTGCAGGTACACCAGTCTAGCCCCGACTGTCAGACAAACTTTAAGGACGACACGTGGCCTGCAGAGACAAACGCGGACTCCCTCGATCGATCGATCGCCTCGTACTCTATAGGCAGAAGCGAGTGAGTAGGGTTCGTTGAGCGTAGTTAAAGAAGAAATAATCCTAGCAAATCCACTCACGACAACACAGCCAGCAGTACCACAGTCAAGATAACAACGAAAATAACCATCAAAAAACACCCCCTCCTTCGCGCGCCCCTCTGATACCTCTCCGCCTCCACCAACTCCCTACTCGCCCCCCGCGTGCTCACAACAACATTCTGCACATTACTCTCAATGTTATCCAACAAATCACCCTGCTCCGTCACGATCGTTCCCAAATCGCGGAAGATCTCGTTGAGCTCCGTTATGCCTTCTTCGATTTGCGCTATCTCGCCTTCCCTAGCCGCAATGAGGCTCTCATTAAATGCGACTTCGGCTTCGTTCGCCAACACAGGTGCTTGTTCTTGTGTTTGGACGAGTTGTTGGCCCGCGGCGTGCTGGGCGAGTTCGTCATCGGTGTAGGGTGTGAAATCGGAAACCATGGTGGGTGGTTTGACATGTGGTAAGATATTCTCGCGTTCCCGTTGTGCCGCCAACCGTTGCGTAGCCTGTACATGTCCCAAAACCGCTTGTGCCTCCCTCGCTAACTTCTGTGCCGTGAACCGCTCTTGCTCGCCCACTCCTTCTTCGAACCCTCTCAATTCTTTGACCCCCTCTCCGAGCCCCCGGCATTCTTCACGCATTCCATCGAGGAGTTTGCGTAGCCGCTCACGGAGAGCGGGTGAGTCTTTGGGTGTTCCGAGGGATGTGAGGAGGCGGGTTGTTGTCGCAATGTTTGAGTTTATGCGGAAGATTGAGGAAGACAGACTTTGGACTAGGGTTTGGAACGGAGACGCGGCTCCTGCTTTTGTAGCTGGTAGGCGGTTAAAGTCTGCGAAGGACATTGTAGGTGAATGCTGCGAGATCGATGGAGTGGGAAGGTTCTTGGTGGAGGGTGCTCACAAGTGCGGTTGGTGGTGAGCTGTGGCGGGCGCGTTCTCGGGACGCTCGGCGGTGCTAACGGTACCGGTACTCGGCAGATTCGGGATTTGTAACTCCCCCCTTCACGTAAGCTGCTACAACATACCCGGGGATATATTACCTCGACGTCTACGTCTTGCTGTTGCTACATGTAAAATGTTAGCCCTTCCTTCGTGGGTATTCAAGCATGGTGGCGAAGATTAAACTGCGAAAATCCGCTTTACTTTACTCAGCGTTCGGTCAAGGACCAAGGGTGCCGGACAATTGTTTGATATTGTCACCAAAGATCACATAACACGAGGTGAATCTGGAGCATGGTGTGCAAACGTGCTGAAAACAGCACTTCTCATATGTTGCAACTGCTGTTTGAACGATTCAACATCCTCGTTGCAACATGTAGAATGTGGTGTTTCATCATGCATATGTTTGGACATATTGCTTGATTTTCACCTTGACTATGTAACATTCCGTGACAATGTTGTTCCGTTGTTTTGCACGTTTTGCACGCTTCGGCCAACGTTGAGTGATGTGAGCGGGTTTTCGCGTGAGTAGTGGTTTTCCTGATCACTATCGTACACCTTTCCGTATCGATACCCGAAAGTAAAAAAGCTTGACCGATCAATCATCTTCATATCCCCTCCCTTACTCATCCTTTGGCAAGATATCAGGCAAAGGTCCAACAGGCGTAATAGCCTTCGGGTTGATTTGCGAATGAGACTTCGTATCTGTAGGTTTCTCGTCAGTCAAGTAATCCCACATTAGATCTCACAAACCACGTACAATGCTTCTTGATATGCTCAAAATCCGTCGTCTCCCCAAACGCCGGCAAATCCCAATACAAATGCCTCATCCACGTATGCAACCTCTCGTACTTCGGATCCCTAATCTGGTTGATATTGCACTTGAAGTGCTGAACATAGACGGGGTCGAACCGGACGATGGTTGGGTAAAGGCGGATGTCGGCTTCGGTGAGCTTGTCGCCGAGGAGGTAGGGGCCGGAGGAGGAGGCGAGCATGGATTCGATGCGGTCGAGGGAGGAGAAGAGGGGGTAGACAGCGGCTTCGTAAGCTTCTTGAGTTGTTGCGAAGCCGGATTTGTAGACGCCTGGGCAATGTGAGTTAGTGTTCTTGTAAGGAGGAGAGGCAGGGATGGATTACCGTTGTTGACGGTGTCATAGATCCATTCGTTGACTTCGTCGATTTTGGAGGCGAGGTCGTCGGGGTAGTATGTCACGCCCTTGTATTTCTCGTCAATGATATCGTCGAAGGCGGTGTAGAACATGCGGATGATCTCAGAAGATTCGTTATTGACGACCGTACGCTGCTTTTTATCCCAGAGGACGGGGACGGTCCAGCGCGCGGAGTAGTCGGGGTCAGCGATGTGGTACAAGTCCTTCATGAACTTTGCGTCCTCGTTCGGATCGTTAGTCGCGCCAGGACAGCCTTCCGGAGCGAACTTCCAGCCGTCTTTGAGCATTTCCCAGTGGACGACAGAAACGGGGATGATATTCTGCAAGCCTTTCAAGTGACGGACGATCAAGGTTCTGTGGGCCCAAGGACAGGCGAGGGAGACATAAAGGTGGTAACGATCCTTCTCAACGGGGAATTGGGGGCTCTTGCCGACGAACTCACGGAAGGAGGAGACTTGACGCTTGAACGAACCGTCCTTGCCGGCCCAGCCGGTGATGTCGCGGTCATTCTTCGCGCCGTTCGCGGGGCCGCCGGGTGCGTTGGGAGCTTTGTCCATGGCGTATGATCTGATCTGGTATGTGAAGAGAGGTTTAGAGATGTGAGAGACGAGGGGCCTTTGTGCAAGAAGGATTGAGCGTGCGAGTTGGATGGAGCGGAGCTTCATTGACCGGGCTCCGGTTTTGTGTGGAGTTGAGCCGCGTTATATATATTGCAGCGGCTTATACGAGCATGACATCAGCTTACGGGTGCTGACAGCGGCTCACAGATCCTGCCATGACGAACATCGGACAGGGTTCAATTGAAAGACTTGGAGAAAACGTCCGAGCTTCCCAATTGACAAACAGGTTTACCGGGACGTTGCGGACGTTGGCCCGAGCATGCCCGCGGCTGCAGTTGATAGGCCTAGGTAAACCTAAAGTTCAGCCTCGAAATTGCGAAGAGTAATATCAGCTGCCCACCATCTTGAATCCTTTGGCCTTCATATACTCCTCAACCTCCACCCTCGTAGAACTTCACTGAACCTCCCAGATTGGAAGCAACTGCCTGTTTTGGTGCCCCATCAAGGTGTACGCACTTATCATCCCTGCATACTACGCATACACATATTGGCGCTATAAGGGTATCATAACAACCCCGATTCAATCCAACGGCGGGACGACCTGCACTCCTACTTTTCATACTGCCCGTTCGACAGGAAACGGCCTCGATCTGTGAGACATTCCAACTCCATTTTTGCGTCTCCCTCGTGCGATAGCATACAGCCTTCGTTCGGTTAAGCTTTCCGCCTAGCAAACACAACACTTGTACCCCACCGCAGTTCAAAGCTGCAAAAAGCGCAAAGTTGCTCAACGTGAGCACTTGACGACAGATCCTTACGCGCTCCGCCCGCATTCGTCGTTTGTGTGAGAGACTGACGTTTGCGATTTGGCGGACGCCCTTCTTTTAGCTTGAGCTTGAGCTTGGCAGTTGTGAGCGTTGATGGGAGATATGGCATCGATTGACGGCGACCAGTATCTTCGGTCATTGGCATCGTATATTAGATCGAATGAACGTCGATTAGCGGCTGCGTTACAATCGAAACGGAATGGGACGTCGACATCTTCTACGGACGCAGCGGCATCTGCCTTATCTGCACTTTACTCATGGACTACGGCTGGAGCATCGGCACCTTCGCCCATGCGACCGGTGACATTGAGTCTATCACCGCATCACCTTTTCTACCTCCTCACCCGCTTCGAAGAACTCGGCATCTCAGTCGGCCCTATGAACGTACGCCTGGAAACCCTACACAACGAAGCATCTCACCCCAACTACGTCTCCTTCCTGAATGCACATCATCAATCACGACGAAAAGACTTGACCAGCGACTCGGCAAGTATGCGAAGTGTCAGCAGCATCCGAAGCGTGATGTCGGGTATGTCATCATTATGGTCAATGGTCGCTGGTTCAGGACAACCGAGTGAGGAAAGGGCTGAGAGGATTCGAAGGGCGTTGGAGGCGGATATCAAGTATATATACAGTTGTTTCACAAAGTTACCGGCATTACGACTTTCGCCCGATAGAGGATCGAAACTGATAGAGGGATATGAGGAGTTTCCGTTCGATACTGCGGTGCCATTGTTGGCGTTCAAGAACGTGTCGTCGCTTGAGGTTGTGGATCTAGACGTCCGACAATTCTACGGCTGGGATCAGATTTCGGAGCGTGTTCGGTCCCTCGTGGTCAAACGCGGCGGCATCGAAGATGCGTCAGAATTGATCGTGGATATCGTGTTGGACGATATGGACAAACGAAGACATCGATCCGCGAAACACTCTCCGACGGGAACGGATTACGGATCAAACCCACCTAGCCCAAACTTAGCTAACGCGAGTTTTGGCAGTTTCGGGGCTGTACCGCAGAGTCCTAGACCTGGGAGTGGAGCACAGAACAACTCGGGCCCGAGGTCGGCTAGTCCACGAAGACCGGCGAGTGCGAGGGATAGAGAAGGGTCGTGGCGGTTACGATCACCTAGATTGGCACGGTCCGATACGAATTCGTCAACTGCTTCGTCGGTGTCTGCGTCTAGTTCGAGTACGGTGCAACCGTCGGGTGCACATTCGCCCGGTCAGCTCCCGGCTTCGAAGTGGAGATTTTTGAGACATCTCTCGTTGGCGGATAATGCGCTGCATACCGTCTCGCAGGCTAGTGTCGTCCCGTTGGCGGGTACGCTCGTAAGTATGGATTTGTCGAGTAACCTGTTCTTGACCATCCCTCAAGCTTTGTCGAATTTGACTGCGCTGAAGAGTTTGAATTTGGCGAATAATATGATTGAGTCGTTACATTCGCTTACGCATTCGCCGTTGGCTGCTGTTGCGGTTCTTAGTCTACGGGCGAATAGGTTGAGATCGCTGGCGGGGATTGAACGGTTACCGACGCTTGAGAGGTTGGATTTGAGGGATAACAAGTTGACGGATCCGACGGAGTTGGCGAGGTTGACGTCATTGCCTAACCTAAGGGAAGTGTATGTCGCGGATAACCCATTCTGCAAAACGCATGCGAGTACGTACCGCATTACCATCTTCAACCTGTTCCGCTCCACCCCGGGATATGAGGATGATATCGTAATGGATGGACAAGCACCTGGGTTGGTTGAGCGAAGAGCGTTGGTCGATAGGGTTAACGACGTACTGGTTCCTGCTGCTGCGATCCCGGAGTTTGAGGAGGTTGGAACGCTGGAGAGTAGTGGGCTTTCACGGGTGGATAGTCCTGCGTCGGCGATGGGCCCGCCGGAGGTTAAGTCTCGAAAGAAGAAGGTTGGGAGACGGCGGATTGTGGAGTTGAGTGCACAAGATGCTGCCGCACAGGCTAATGCCACTGCTGCTGGCAGCGGTGGTGTTACGAGTGATGACGCGTCTAGTGTGCAGACTGATGCTGCGATCTTGGGAACGAGTCCAGGCGATAAAGGGGAGGAGTATCGAAAGAAGATCGAGGCTTTGAGGAATGAGGTTGGGAGTGGGTGGTTGAGGGTACTTGAGGAGCAGGAGTGGAAGGATGAGCAGAAGAGGAGGGGAGAGGGGGCAGCGAAGAGTGTTAGTGCGCCGCCGGTTTCGAGGGCATGAAAATGAACTGTATTTTGGACCGTGGTTATGTTTTTTGAGTGTCATATTGTGGGATTGTTTTTGTTATCTTGGGTTTGTTTGGCGTTGCGGTTGCTTTATACTTTTGATGTTTGGGTTTTCGTTGTTGAAGTACGTTCGTTTGCCTCGATCGTAGTGGTATTTCTAATGGCATGAGCAGCTCTTCTTGACCTTCTCTCGTTCAAGATCATGTCATCGTGTGCATTTTCTTTGTGGTTGCGTCGGCTACTTGCAATTGTGGATTAAGCTTATCCCTCTGTGTACTGCTAGCGGCAATACGTACTGTACGCCGGTCAACAACCAAAACACCGCCTGGACAGAGAGACCTTCGACATGGTTGTCATCTCGTCCATTGCTTCGCCTGATCCGAACCAGATCACTACAGCTCAACCAATCACCAGACACGCCTGGACACGATACGGAGGACTCATCGCACACCCCACCGAAGCGTCCATAGGAACCTTGAAACAAACTAAGGCAAACGCCGGTACAGCAACAAAAACCTCGCAAGTCGCACCATTCATCTCACACTATGACAATGCTCCCAGCGGCACTGCAGCCACCGCAAATGTTAACATCTTTCGCTGTCAAGCACAAGGCACAACTCATGATCAATTACGCGTAAACGTGCTCGAGCGACATCCGTATACTACCCAAAGCTTTATCCCAATGGGGCGGAACAGGGATGAGGTTGGATATGTGGTTGTGGTAGCGGATGATAAGGATGGTGTGCCGGACTTGAGTACGGTGAGGGCGTTTGGGTGTACGGGAAAGGAGGGGGTAACGTATGGTGTGGGGCAGTGGCATGCACCGATGATTGTTCTTAAAGAGGTGAGTAGGACGCCGAATATCCATAAGGGGATAGTCAGCTAACTGAGGTTTTAGACGACGGATTTCGTGGTGTATGTGCACGAAAACGGCGTCCCACGAGAGGACTGCGAGGAGGTTAAGATTGTGGGCGGATTGCTCGTAAAGGTAGCGACAGATGCAACTTTGGCAGCGATGATTTGAACCCAATACGAAAGAAGTCCAGCCATCACTTCGGTATAGGGCACATGACGGGTGGATGAGTGTAGAGGCAGCAAAAGAAAAAGTGGGCCGCAACCCGGGTTCGAACCGGGGACCTGTCACAAGCTGTAGGAAACCCTAAGCGACAATCATACCACTAGACCATTGCGGCTGTTGATATTTCAAAAATTTCCAACAATAATTAGTACACATTCAATGAGCACGAAGAACATGATCGGCTTCAGGTAGGCAGTAATGGGACCACAAGGAATCAAATGGCTCACTGAGCGTCTCAGCTGGAGAGGAGGCCAAGACATGTAAGTAACTGCACTATCAACATGGGCTTGCCCAATATTGTCAAGTGTTCTGGACGTCACTTGTAATGTTTCTGCGGACATTCCTGGCATGGTCTTTTCCACTACAGATGGAGCCGGTGAGGACTTGTGATTCGGCACAGGTAGCTCCAGAGCTTTGGCGTGCTTGCGCCTTCCTTCATGCCTCGAGAGGACCGTGGGAACATTTCTGCTGATTCCGAATACAAGCTCAGAGCCTTCACGGGCTGAGGCATGCCTGTATTGTCCGCAGATCTGCCACAACTCGGCAGCGGTAATGCCCCGTCCTGAAAGTTCGCATCTTCATTACAAGGGTGATTCTACGCGCGCCTGTAATGAAGATGCGCAGTGACATCGTCCGCATGCGCAGCTGGACATCTCCAACCAGCCCATACAAACCTGAACACCAATAACAAACACCTCGAAGATGGGAGCGATATCAGAGGACGACACACGGAGCAACAAGATGTATCCGGCCTCGGATCTCATCTCGGAGAGCTACTTGAACGAACGGGACATCGAGGCCTTCGGAAGGGCGCTTCAGATCAACGAGCATGAGGAGACACCGGCAAACGAGTTCATTACGGCGTTACACGACTGGGCACCTGTAAGACAACAAGTACCCAAGTCAAAGGAGAAGGAATCTTCGAGCACGAAGAAGAAAGCGAAAGGACGGAAGAGGAGTTCGAGTATAAAGGATGAGACGAGAGAAGGGGTTGTATATCCGATTATGCGCTGGCCGTTACTGGTAAGGCGAATAAAACCTTGATTATTTTGCTTAATGCTGATGTTCGTCTTACAGATCGGAATATCGCTGTATGTTCAGTTCCTTGCTTGTCTTTACCTCCTCATCCGCCTTTACATCAACATCTATGAGCACATCATCATTTGGCGCGGTACACCACTCAGACTCCGTAACGCCCTACGGAATTCAACTTCGTATACGGAGTGGCTCAAGAACGCGATCAATCTCGACAAGTACATGGGCCACGAGGAGTGGAAGAAGGAGAACGAGTATGCGTATTACGACCACGTGCTGATCAGGAAGAGTTTCAAGAGGTTGAGGTCCCTGAGGGAGAAAGGAGATGTAAGAGGTTTGAGAAGCGTTCTGGAGGAATGTGTGAAAGGAAATTTTGGTGCGTAAGGAGGCCCCTTTCAAAAAGGTTGCAGCTAATATCGTCACAGGCGGGATCGAGAACCCTAGGCTCTACTCACAGACTTACTACGGCACCAAACGTCTGATCGACCAATATCTTGATGAAGGTAGACGACGAATTGTTGGACCCTACTTTGGTTGCTGACATCATTATCTTACAGTCGATAAATCTCTGAACATCGTCATCAACTCCTCCGAAATATCCCAGGAGGACAAACGGGTCATGTTACGCTACCTGGCCAAGAACTATGGAAGGACAGCCTTGTGTCTCAGTGGGGGTGCTAGCTTCGCATAGTAAGTTGTCGTTTCTTTTACCGGGTCCCGGATCACTGACATTGAGAATATAGCTACCACTTCGGCGTTGTCAAGGCATTATTGGAGGCTGACTTGCTCCCCAACGTCATCACCGGTACTTCGGGTGGAGGCGTGATTGCCGCATTGGCATGTACCCGGACCAAAGATGAACTGAAAGAGCTTTTGACGCCTGATCTCCATGCTAAGATCACAGCGTGCAAAGATCCACCATCAGTGATTTGACACCGCGACTTCTTCTTATGCTGAAGGCTGACAATGTTGATCACAGGTATGGCTACCCCGTTTCTGGAAGACTGGCGCAAGGTTCGATGCCCTTGACTGGGCCCGTGCAGCAATGTGGTTTTGTCGTGGGTCCATGACGTTTCGAGAGGCGTATGAGCGTACGGGACGGATCCTCAATATCTCAGTCATCCCGTCTGATGTTCATTCGCCGCCAAAGTTGATCAACTATCTCACTGCTCCGGATACAGTTATCTGGTCTACGCTCCTGGCCAGTTCGGCTGTACCTGGGATCCTGAATCCCGTTGTGTTAATGATGAAGGTGAAGGATGAGAACGAGACGGATGGGTACAGGCTTGTGCCGTATAACTTTGGACATAGGTGGAAGGATGGGAGTTTGCGGACGGATATCCCGTTACAGAGTTTGAATACGGTATGTCCAGTACTGTTGTACCCAAAGTGCTGAGCTGATCTAAGACATAGCATTTCAACGTGACCTATTCCATCGTGAGTCAGACGAACCCGCATATCTCCCTGTTCTTCTTCTCGGCAAGAGGAAATGTTGGACGACCCGTCGCACACCGAAAAGGAAAAGGATGGCGTGGTGGGTTTTTGGGATCGTTGGCGGAACAATATCTCAAGCTTGATTTGGGAATGTGGATGCGCGTACTCCGCGATTTGGAATTACTCCCGCGCCCCGCTTCCCAGGATTGGTCCAACGTCTTTCTCCAGCGCTTCGATGGCACGGTAACGATCACACCGAAAACTGTACCTGGTGATTTCTGGTATATCCTTAGTGATCCAAATCGCGAGAGGTTGGAGAGGATGATCTTGAGTGGGCAGCGGAAGACGTGGCCGAAGTTGTTGTTTATCAAGCACCGGTTGAGTGTTGAAAGGATTATCGAGCGGGGTCGGGCGTTGACGAGGAAGAAGGTGAACGGAAACGGAAGTGGGAGTGGAAGGGGCAGCGGAGTCAATACTCCGGTCGAGGGAGGGTCGGGGCAGCTTGGAGTGCCTGTGGGCGAGGGTACGATATTGAGTGATGCGGAGATTGAGGCGAGTAGCGAGTCTCACGCACACCAAGCTGCCCGAACGACCACCAATGGCAAGAATCCCGCGAAGAAACAGCGTGAAAGGGACACAGAAGATTTACGGAGACGAAGCCTCAGTCCGAGGGTCAGAGGGCAGGAGCCGTCGAGAGCGGTGTATGATTCGCCAGATTTCAATGATCATGCGGGGATGATCGAGGATGAGATGGAGGCGAATGGGACAGGGAGTGGGTATGGACTTGATAGTTCGAGTTCGGATGAGGAGGATGGAGATGGTGATACCGGGGAGGGAGAATATGAAGGCGAGGGTGATGTTACGGATGCTTTCATCTCCAGTCGGGGGATGACTGGGGCATACTGAAGTTGACAGTGAAGCAAACTGAGATGTGATCCGCAATGTTGTATCAAGTGACGTGAGAATTGTTTCGTATAAGAAGAATGAATTAGACTGTTAAGACACTCCGCCCAGTGCCAGGTATACCGAGAACCCCACGCGACACCGCTGTTGCAATAAACGAAGATAAAACCCGAGATAAAACAAACCAGAACAGAACCAAAAAGAATACCCAAAAAGACAAACGAGATAACATCCATGCGAAAGCTCGGGAATGGTCACGATGCTACGCATTTAACGTATGACCACTCGGCAACCTCTAACCCCCTTTTTCTGAACCGAAGGACTAGTACCAACTGACGGCAAGCAACTTAGGATATGACACAGCAACCGCCATCGCCTCCACCTTGCGGCGCGTAAGGATCGTCGCGTTTGTCGACGGGACCCCAAACTGATGGTACCATATAATCCTTTGTAGTCTTCGTGTACTGGATCAACCTGTATCCCTCCCGTCAGTACACATCCACGGTACACAACCAGAGGTAGCAACTCACGATTCACAAGCCTCAGAAGCCTTGATTCGCGGTCTATCCAAATCTTCCCGCAAACGCGCATTCAACTCATTCAGTCGCTTCAACTTCAGTTCCGACATGGATTGCTTCGGAGCGCCGGCTGGCTTTGCGGATGGACCGGTGGAGTTTGTGAGGGCCATCTTTTGGGTTTGAACGAGCAGCTTCTCCGGGATGAATGCTTGTTCAGAGAAGGAGTCGGTGTAGCGGTTCGCCGAGCACAGTCCAGCTGGTTGCACCTTAAAGCCTGTGCAGCGGTCGCGGTCGATCAACGGGTGTCCAGCCACGCATCCAGGGAGCACTTAAGAACAAAACCACGGGGAACATTGGAAGGTATTTCAGAAAACTTGTACAAAGTAATCTAACTTATACTATTTTGAGCAGAATAGAAATACTATCTAAAACTTCCGACGCCCTTCAGACAGGCTTTGTTGGTTAGCCCGAAAAAGTACGCTCACCCTGCTGCACGTCCTCGGAGGTCGTGAACTCTGTAACCGGACCTTCTCTACGGCTCATTTGCACAATATGGCTCCGTTTGCTAAGCCAGAGAACGTGTTGAGAGTATGTGACTCCTTATACGTCGTCAATGCCGTTCAATTGCTAACCTTCGTGTTGCTATAGAGAGCCGAGGAGCTTATTGCCGTTGGGCAGAACAATGCTGCCCTCCAGGCCCTTCATGAGATCATCACCTCCAAGCGTTCGCGTACGACCGCTTTGGGATCCCTCGAGCCTGTCATGCTCAAGTTCATCGAGCTTTGCGTTGACCTCCGCAAGGGAAAGATCGCCAAGGAGGGAATGTACCAATACAAGAACATCGCCCAGAACCTCTCCGTCCAGACCATCGAATTGGTCGTCAAGAAGTTCATCGACCTCGCTGAAGCCAAGGTGCAGGCCGCCCAGGCTCAGGCTGAGAAGATCACTCTTGACGCCATTGATGATCTTGAGGCCACCGAAACTCCCGAGTCCATCCTCATGTCCACCGTTTCCGGTGAGCAGTCCAAGGACCGCACTGACCGTGCCGTCGTCACCCCCTGGTTGAAGTTCCTCTGGGAGGCGTACCGTACCGTCCTCGACATCCTCCGCAACAACGCCCGCTTGGAAGTCATGTACCAGACCACTGCCAACCAGGCTTTCGCTTTCTGCTTGAAGTACACTCGTAAGACCGAGTTCAAGCGTCTCTGCGACTTGTTGCGCAACCACTTGCAGAACATTGCCAAGTACTCCAACCAGATGCACTCCATCAACCTTAACGACCCTGACTCATTGCAGCGTCACCTAGACATGCGTTTCGCTCAGTTGAACGCTGCCGTCGAGCTCGAGTTATGGCAGGAGGCTTTCCGTTCCGTTGAGGACATTCACAACCTGTTGACCATGTCCAAGCGTCCACCAAAGACCATCATGATGGCTAACTACTACGAGAAGCTCTCCAAGATCTTCTTGGTTTCCGAGAACTACCTCTTCCACGCCGCTGCCTGGAACAGGTACTTCGGTCTCACCCGTGCCCAGATCAAGGCTCAGAACACCGAGGTCGATGTCTCCAAGTTGGCTTCTTTGGTTGTCTTGTCTGCTTTGTCTATCCCTGTCATCTCTACCTCCCGCTCCAAGGCTGACTTGGTCGAGATTGACGAGTCCAAGCAGAAGAACAACAGGCTCGCTGTCCTTCTTTCCATGGGCAAGGCCCCTACCCGTGCTACCCTCCTCAAGGAGGCTTTGTCCAAGGGTTTGTTGAAGACTGTCAAGCCCGAGATCAAGGACCTCTACAACATCCTCGAGGTCGAGTTCCACCCTCTTTCCATCTCCAAGCGCATTGAGCCCATCCTCGCCCAGCTCGCCGAGGACGCCGACATGAAGCAGTACATCAAGCCTTTGCAGCAGGTCATCTTGACCCGTCTTTTCCAGCAGCTTTCTCAGGTTTACGACTCTGTCAAGCTCGACTTCGTCTTGAACTTGGCCAAGTTCCCTGCTCCTTTCGAAATGTCTACTGCTGAGATCGAGAAGTTTATCATGAACGGTAACAAGAAGGGAGAGTTGTCTATCCGTATCGACCACGCTGGCAAGGCCCTTACTTTCGAGTCTGATGTCTTCGCTGCTCCTCGCGTTGCTGCTGAGTCCGGAGTCCGTCTTCAGGCTACTCCCGCCGAGTTGGTCCGCACCCAGCTTTCTCGTTTGGGCAAGTGCTTGTTCGCTACTATCAACGTTGTCGACAAGGCTTACCTCGAGGAGCGTCTCGCTGCCAAGCAGGCCGCTTTGGAGCGTGCCGCCGCTGGCGCTGACAAGGAGCACCAGGACACTCTCGCCCGCCGTGCCATCATCGAGCGCCGCAAGGAGCTCGTCGAGACTTTGCAGATGCGCAAGGAGAAAGAGGAGGCTAGCAAGCGTGCCCTCAAGGCCCAGCAGGAAGCCGAGGCCGAGCAGAAGCGTCTTGCCGAGGAGGCCAAGAAGCGCGAGCTCGACCGTATCCGTCGCGAGCAGGACAAGATCCGCGAGGATGAGGCAAGGAAGTTGGCCGAGGACCTCAAGGCTAAGGGTGCGCTTAAGGTCGATGTCGACAACCTTGAGGGTATGGACACTACCAAGTTGAGGCAATTGCAGATTCAGCAGATGGAGAAGGAGACTAAGGACATGTCCGAGCGTCTCAGGATTACTAGCAAGAGGATCGACCACATCGAGCGTGCTTACCGCCGTGAGGAGATTCCCTTGTTGGACGAGGACTACGCCAAGCAGAAGGAGGCCGATAAGACCGCTCACGCCGAGGCCCGCCGTATTCAGCTCCAGACCTCCAAGCAGAAGCACGCCGACGATCTTGCCCTCAAGAAGCGTCTCGCCCGTATCTTGCCCGACTACTCTTCCTTCCGCGCAACTATCGAAGAGAAGCGTCACGAAGAATTCGAGGCTCGCCGAGCGGAAGCCCAGGCCGCTCTCGAGGCAGCAAAGGAGGACCGTCGTCGCCAGGTCCGCGAGCGCCGCGAACACGAGGAAGCCGAGCGTGTCGAGCGTGAGGCCCGTGAAGCCGAACTCGCCGCTGAGCGTGAGCGTGAGGAGGCCGAGCGTGCTGAACGCGAGGCGGAGGACCGTGCACGCCGTGAGGAGGAAGCTGCTAAGCGCGCTGAGGAGCGTGCCAAGTTGGATGAGGTCGCCGAGCGCCAGAGACAGCGTGATGCGGAGATCGAAGCTAAGCTCGCTGCTAAGAGGAACCAGTCTCGTGACGAGGCATTGCGTGCACAGGGTATCAGGGATACCAGACCTGATGGCGCTGCGCCCCAGTCTGCTGCTCCTGCTCCTGCTGCTGGTGGTGGTGGATGGAGGGAGCGTCTTGCTGCCAGGAAGGCTGCTGAGGCCGCTGTTGGTGCTGCTCCTGCTGCTCCTGAGCCTACTAGGAGTTCCGCTCCCGCTGTTGCGGAGGAGGCGCCGGCGCCTAGGAAGTATGCCCCTCCCTCTCAGAGGCAGGGTGCCCCCCAGGGCGGTGCTCAGGAAGGTGCTCAGGGTGGAAGTGGTGGCAAGTACGTGCCTCCTTCCCAGAGGCGTCAGGAGGGCGGTTCCAGGTGGTAAGCTAGAGTTGTTGAAGTGTGATGTGGAGGGGTGAGGAATTGCATGTGGAGGTGTTCTAAAACGTTCGCTATGATTTAGCTTTTTGGTTGGTGCGAGTACTTAGTAGGATTTATGAAGACATATATCCGTTAAAAGCCTATTGTTGTTCACTACTCATACATCTCCTCATACGTCACGCCCTAGAAGTAAGAATACTCTCCACCCTTCTCCAAAGCCCTCTTGTATGCCGGCCTCTCGTGTACCTTCTCAACCCAGTTCTTGATGTTCTCAAACCCCTTCCCAGCACCGCCTCTCTTCACCGCAGCCTCCATAGGGAACAACATCATGAAATCCGCCCCACTGAACGTCTCACCACCGGCAAACCATTCACGGCCCTCCAGCTCCTTTTCCAAGAACTGAAAGTTTTGTTCGAGGTTGGGGGACAAGTACGCATCGCGGACCGAGGCAACGATCTTTGACGCGATAGGACGAGCGAAGAATGGCATAGGTGCGGATGCAATCTTGTCCATGACGAGGGCGATGACGAGGTAGAGCATGAGGGTGCCTTCGGCGTAGTGCATGTAGTACACATAGCGCCTGTATTGCTCTTCTTGGGTGGAGGGGGAGGGGATGAGGTGGGGAGCGTATGTCTCGAGGAGGTAGGTTATGATCGCGCCGGATTCGGCGATGACAGTTGAGCCGTCGGTGATGATGGGGGATTTACCGAGGGGGTGGATTTGTTTCAGGGAGGGTGGGGCGAGGACGGTTTTGGGGTCTCGTTCGTACTACACACAGCCTATTCAGCCTTGATCCTACAAGTAGAGAAGAGCGACAAAGGTACCTTCTGGATTGTGTAGGGAACATCAAGTTCCTCGAGGAGCCACAGCACGCGCTGAGAGCGGGAGTTGTTGAGGTGGTGGAGAATGATGGGTTGCGCTGGCTTCATAACCTGCTGATCTCCGGTGCTGGCAGCGACTTCGTTTACGTCCGACATTGTGGATGTTGCAATTGATGAAGTAGAGCTTGAGTTTGGTGACGCGCACAGCAACCCCCAAACCTACACCAGCTCGAAGACCCAGCATAGCAGCACGACTCGCTCGAAAGAGAACAATTCTATTTCATATGGTCAGCATAACCGACGGAAACAGCCCAACCCAAGCCGATGTTGCCCCCAGTGTCTCGGATCCTGCAGCCGTAGGCGCTGGCCTTGTAGACTGCTCTGGACCAATAACAAGAACCATCCTGGCGGGTTTGTTCGAGATGTGAACGACCTCCGATCGAAGGTCCTTGCGGTTGGCAGTTCATATAGCGGAGTCGCGAGGAAAAAGAGGAGCTTGGAGGACGGAACGTGGGTCATTCCAATTTCGATAACTTCGAAGACGAACGGCGCAATCACCGGCTGCGGTTGCTTGAGCTGGTCCTCGTCTGACTCATCAGATCGAAGAACCATATCGGGTCAGCTCACGACACGAATACCGGACCGACCGATCATCCAGGCATCGACGCGGGATCCGGGCTTAGGGATCGCCGACCGCCGCGGGATCATAGTCGCCTTTTGCAAGCTTCGTCAACCTTATCGACGGTCTACGTGATCGCCGGGTGACAGGGTTCGAGAACGTACGTACACGGCATAATCATTTTGCCCGGCCCGTCACAATTGGGATCACAAGCAATTTCACTTGCGACTAATCGCTCCGTTCGCAATCGAGCAACTCACAACTCAATCGCTCTTTCGCTATAAAACCCTACACACATCACCCTCTACTTCGATCTATACGACATTTGCAACAATGCCACTCATGAACCACCTCCCAACAGAATTAACCCTCCAAATCCTCTCCTCACTCTCCCCCCTCGACCTCTTCTCCCTTTCCCTAACGTCCCACGCCTACCACACTCTCGCAACCCACAACATCCTCTGGGAACCCCTCTGCCGCACCCTCTGGTCCCGCAAACGCTACCTCCCCCACATCCTGATCGCACACGCCGAAACAATCGAAAAGTGGAAAGAGGAGGAGGGAAAGTGGTTTTGGGCATGGGGGGTGGTCTGGAAGGAGGCGGGGAGGTGTGAGGTGGGTGTGGGGGATGTGGTGGAGAGCAGTCCGTGGAGGTTTCAGTTCACGAATGGGTTGCCGAGTGCGACGTACCCGATGTTTTTTGCGCAGCCAGAGGCATCACCTTCACCATCGTCTGCTGCGCCAGAGCTCGAATCAGGCTCGTCACCACCCGCACCGGATTCATCCCCACCACCAGGCTCATCAGGCTCTGGCTCCAGTTCTGGATATGACTCAGATCCTCCCACCGGAATCTACTCCCACCTCGACCTCCTCCCCGACCCCGACAACTTCTCCCTCGTTCCCCCCTCCCACATCCGAATCGGCTCCTACCCACTCCTCCACGTCTTCCGCAACAAAATCACGTGGGCGTGGCAGATTACGAATCCGTTTGTGTTTTATATTGCAATTTGGCATCCCGGGTTTGAGAGGTGTTTGGGGTTGGCACGGGAGGGTGCGGGAGAGGGGGGAGAGGAGGGGAGTAGGCCGCCGGTGGAGTGGGTTGAGTTGAGGAGGAGGGTGTTGGGGATCAGGACAGGGGGTGGGGATCAGGAAGAACGGGAGGACGATGATTGTGGTCCTGGTGGGCGCTCGGGTGACAGAGGTGTACGGCGTCCGGGCGCGGGAAGGGGGTTGATCACGGATGCGAACGTGAATGTCTGAAGCTGGGGTTCAATGAGCATACCACCTATTAAATGCATGGACATCGACAGACATCATTTCGGGTAGAAAGGGTAAGGGAAGCATAGGAAAGGAAAGTGGCATATTGGGTATCCGTCTCGATCTCACCATCATAACGCTAAAACAAGAAAACCAATTCTCCTGCCCCACTTTCACCTCTAGATCAATCCACCCAGCGCAATATCCTCACACACCCCAATCCGATCCATCAACCTCATCAACGCCCCCTCCGCCTTACTCGCAACCCCTACCACGCCCTCAACCTTTGCAACATTATTCTGGATCGAGGTAAGGTGTTGTTCGAGTTGTGTCGTGAGTGAGCATAGTGTTTTATCGTTTGCGGTATCGTACGTCGAAGATGAGGTGCGTTTGAGGTTGACGCGGTCAGGAAAGGCGATGTCGTCGTCGGGCGAGGGTTCGGTTGTGGTTTGGAGGAGGGGGTGGAGCTGTAACGTATGCGTGTCAGATCCGAATGACAGGAAACTTTCACAAGCATTCATTACCTTCTTTTGCCTCTTCCTTCGTTCCCCTGCCGCAGCCTTCGCGTTTGTTTCAAGCTCCCTCAACTGTTCCACCTCCTCCTCCAGTTCTCTTCTCTCCCTCTCCAATTCCCGTTCTAACACCCCAACCTGCTCCAAATCCGTAACGAGACCTGTTTCTAAAGTGCGGCTCTGGTCCAGGACTTTCTCATATTCGATACCCTCTCCGCTGCCTGGCGGCACCGGTAATTTCCTCAACGCATTCTCAATCTTCCTAAAAGCGTGTTGCAACACCGCTTGTGTCTCCCTTCGTCGCGAGTCGGATTTAGCAGTCGAGAAGATTGGGAGGGCGGTTGTTTCAAGTGTTGACATGAGTGTTTCAATTGCGGAGGCGGGGAGGGGGTGCCAGGCGGAAGTTATTCGGATTTTGCGGGAGCGAGATTTGAGGGTGGGGAGTTGGAAGGCTGTGAGACTAGATTAGGACATGTTCAAGATATGCTTGGGTCATGGCCCCACCATCTTCGTCTACTGCTTTTCGTTTCCTGGTCTGTGAGGAGGTTGTGGAGTCGCCTGTTGCGGGCGGTTCTTCTACGGGTTCTCGAACGCGTTTCTCGGTTGCTTTGGCTGGTGCGGCCGCTGCCGGGGCAGTCTTGTTCTTTGTTCCTCTTGGCTATAACATTCTTCAGCACATATCCCTTCTCCTTATTTGAACAGCATGCACTCACCATAATTGACGGCCCTGGTGTTTTGTTTACTTGTGAGGGTACCGGTAGGTAACTCATCCTCATGCATGCCGCCAGCGTGCACTCTGGGGTGCATACAGCTGGTGGGCGGGAGCGGACTCTTTCACACTGTTCATCATTTTTAACTCCCTTTTCTTATTGTTCTAGCATATGCATTTGCGAGCACTTCTTCAATCGCATACCAGGTATCATAGACCATCTCTATCGTACAGTCCATGTTCTTTATTTGTCAATCTTGAGGGAGAAGTCGACATGCTGCACCGATTGATGGATGGAGCTTGTCGAAACAATGTCGATGTCGTTGTTCAAGAAGGCACCGACATTCTTCTCTGTCAAACCTCCGGAGCACTCCAACAAGACTTCCCTCTTTCCAGCCCATCTCTGCTTGATGTTCTTCGCCGCAACCTTCAATCCATCACCGGTAAAGTTATCCAGCATGACAATATCAGCACCAGCCTCAATCGCCTCATCGGCCTCTGCCTCGGACTGAACCTCAACCTCGATCTTCACAGCAAAACCACCCACTGCACGAGCAGCCTTGACAGCGCTTGTGATAGATCCAGTCGACCAAACATGATTGTCCTTTAACATGATCATTGAGGACAAATCATACCGATGCGCATCAACACCTCCTACTAACATGCCGTACTTCTCCACAACCCTAAACCCTGGTGTGGTCTTCCTCGTTCCTGCCAAAATCCCTTCATACCCGGCCGCACGCACCAAATTCAGCAAGCGTCGAGACGTTGTCGCAATACCAGAACAGCGGGCGAGGGTGTTGAGGGCAACGCGTTCGCCAAGAAGGATTTTTCGAGCTGGACCGCGGACTGTGGCAACTTTTCGGATAGGGGTGAAGGAGGTCCCTTCGTCGAGGTGCCAGGTTACCGTGCAACCAAGTTGGGTAAAGACTTCATCAAAGAAGGGACGGCCGGCGAGAACACCCTGTATGTTCTTGGTCAGCAACAGTCATGATTGCAGGTTACAGGAGCAGACCTCGCTCTTTCCGTAAAGGGTTGCGGTCTTCTCGTCCTCTCCAACAACGAAACCTCCATAGTCAAAGCTGGGAGCATCCTCGGCTAGCCAGGTGGTGATGACAGCCTTCCATGATGGAGGAAGGAGGTGTGCAGGGTTGCCTGGGAGAGTGAGAGATGTGATAGGTTGTGACATCTTTGCAGATATATGCTGTCGTTTTGGTGGTGAGTATGAGGGAGGAGGTTCGCGTCCCCCCGCGGCCGGCCCCGTGCCTTGCACCTCTCAGCATGGCCCGACAAAAGTCGACGGGAAGGAGCATTTACTCCACCAAAAGCGAAAGAATCAGCATTACACAACCAATATGGTAGCAAGATATAAGCGCGTCGCAGAGGCTCTCAGGAATATCCGCGTAGGCCCCGGTGCCGCCGTTTTCTCGCCTCAAGTCAAAGCCCTATCTCTCACATTTCGATTCGAGAACTATGCTGGTCAAATGGGTGCACGGTATGTCCCTCCCATCCCTCCCATCCCTCTCCTTAATGCTAATGCCAGAGTGCGTCCACAGGGTGTTCTTCAGAGAAAACCTCCCCAGAATCCAATACCACAATCCCACCCTCCCAATCACCGTAACCCGCGACCACGCAAAAGACAACGCATGCAAGATGATTGTGACGATGGCGGATGGGACTACGCAGGAGATCAGTATGCTGAGGAAGGAGAGTTCGAGGATTTGTAGTGAGTTGCTGAGTGTTGCGAAGGCGACGCCGTATACTGAGGCTGAGGAGCCTGCGAAGACCAAGCAGACAGTGACTGCATAGGCGAGTTAAAAAGAGGCAGATAGAGGGACTGGGCGTGCAGGGTGTCTGGTACGATGAATGGTGACTGGTGGTGTACCCAGATATCGCGATATCTCCAGGACAGGTTTTTGGCATATAGCCCGGCGTTTATGATTACGTTACAAACGATAAAAGACAGCATCTTTCATACGCGAAACTGTACCCTTCGTCATGAACATGATCAAATTAAACGAGGACAAGCGCCTCTCGGCCGTGTAGCTATGCAAACCTGACAAGAACCACGAGATGCACATCACCAACTCTTCACCCACGTACCAACCCCCAACACAAACACCAACCAAAACAAATCCCTAAGCCCACTCGTAAAAATAAACCGATACCTCGCAAACGTCATCAGCCATCCCCCAAACGGGGCCGGCAGTTGCCCAGCCAGCATCGCGAGTTTACTCCCCGGGAGGGCCTGTCCCCCACGCTCGCTAAACAACCTCGCTGTTTGGAGAATTAACTGAGCCGTGATGAAGTACCAGAAGACGGGTTTGACGCCCGTGTAAGACTCGAGACGGTCGATGGAGGTACCGGTGAAGGTATCCGCCATGACGGCCCAGATTCCGATTGAGATGGAGATGATCCAGTGCGCGAATCTCCAGTATCCGCCCCATGGATCCACCGCTTTGACTTCTTGCCCCATCCCCATTCCCATTCCGGGGATTGGTGGCATGCCCGGGATGGATTTATCGCCGCCCAGTAACGCGGTCAGCATGGCCATGGGGTCTCCGCCCGCCCCACCCTCAGCTCCTACACCAAGGCCACCCATACCGGGGAGGTTGCCGAACGGGAATTGAGGAGCGGAACCACCAGCAGCACCAGTAGGGCCTATGCGCGCACCGAGAAGGTCTTCAAGACTCGCCATACCACCAGCCCCACCAGTACCCGATGGGAACGACGAAAATCCGCCATCGAGGGGTGTACGCGTCCTACTCGGCGCCAATGGTAGGGTAGAAATGTCGACTTCGGCCGGATCATCCGTCACGCTCGCGCTGTTAACCCTCAAACTCGCGTTTGTTGTAACAGGATCTGTTTGCCTTTCGTCAGCACCACACCTCAAAGTATAGTCCACATGCAAAAAGGCAAACCTGAAGGAATCGAATGCGCGCCCTGCATCCCCGTAATCTTATTCAATCTCGTACTTCCACCCTCCAGAATCTTCTTCTCGCGTCGTTCGCGGCGGAGACGGGCTTTCTCTGCGGCTGAAACCTCAGCCGAGGAAGTAGCTGCTGTTGGTGTTGTTGAAGCGTCGTCAGCCATTGTACTGGTAGAAGTGTAGGGTAAGGATCGAGAGGGGGAGTATATTTTTCGGAGCCGTGCGATACTTTGATCTACGGGTGTATGACGCGGGAGTCTGCAGGGCACGTGCACGCGTTTTTTGACAGCCCCGACCGTAGGTAAAATGCATTAACCACCGAATGCTAAAAACATACCTTACGTGGGTTTTTTTTTCTTGGTTAATGAGCCCGCTCATCAATCTCAATAACATCCCCAACAACCCCCCTTCCAACCCCCTTCAAAAAAACCCTCTCCTCCCCCTCCCTCCACCTCTCCCAAACTTCCAACCCCTCCCCTCCACCCTTAACCTCCAACCCCCCATACCCATCCCGAATAACCCTATGCACCTCCTCCGCATCCAGATGTTCTCCAGTCCTCAACTGATGTGACTCGATTAACGACAAATAGTGTGCGTGGACGGCGAGGAGGAGGGTCGTTGGTGGGTATGTTGTCAGGTTATAGGTTTGGGAGAATTGGGTGAGGAGGTGGCCGGATTGGATGACTTGGTAGAAGAGGTCGTCGTATTCTTTTGCGGAGGGGAGGAAGGATTCGCCGGAGCTTAGTGCGAGTGCGAGGACCTTCGATAGAGACTCTGTCAAGGTTTTGACCCGCGTGAGGTCTTTTAGGTCGTCCGCTCTTGCCGTCATGAATTTGACGAGTCCAAACAACGACTTCCACAGGTGATGCCAATGATACGCTACACCCAAAACCGTCGTCAGCATAGTTTGTAATATCGGGGGTAAATGGGACCATACCAATCCTCGTCCTCCCCCTCTTCAGCACACTAATCCCCCTCCCCACCAACCCAACAACATTAACATACCCCTCAACATCCAACCTCTTCTTCAAATTCCACTCCAAGCCTTGAACACACAAATCAAACACAACACCCATCACAACCCTTTCCTCTCCCATTCCTCCCAGTTTGGGGAGAGGGGTGCGTTGTCGGCAGAGTCGGACACTTGAGGATTGGAGAGCGAGGAGGGATGCGGTACCGGGGTCGTCGAGGAGGATGCGGAGGATGAGGGTTGTTAGGCGGGAGGAGGTTGCGGCATGGGGGGAGCGGCGTTGGTGGGAGAGGAGGTAACTCGTGAGGGAGAGGAATAGGGAGAATGGTGATTCTGGACGCCGTGTTAGTTGGTAACAAGGGGACGGGGGACGGGACGAACCTGTGTTTGGGGCGGTAGGTGGTGCACGAATGAAATTCATACAAAACACTTTCGAGTTCTGCACAAACTCGTACACCGCCAACAACACCGCAACTTCCGGACCCGGTCTGTACACGCAACCAATCAGCCCTCATTCCACGACCCACTCTCCTCCCCAGATGACTTACAATACCCCCCAAGCCTCCTCCACATCCACAATCCCCTTCGCCTTACTCTGTCTCCGTTCAACCAATTTCGCTCCCCCCCACCACGACCCCATCCACCCCACAAATCCCACCCCCTCCCCATCATCCTGTACCTCAATATAATCATCCCGCACCTCCCTACACACCTCCCCAAACGTCTCAATAACCGCCATCATCTGTTCCTGATCCGAGAGTTGTGAGAGGTATGTCTGGTATGGGTTGTGTGACTCGAACTTCTGGTATGCGGCCAATAACCCGACTAATAAGACCGCGTCTCGTGTCCCAGCTGCTGGGGAAGACGACGGGCGAGATGTGATGTAGGAGAGTAGTGGTGGGAGGAAGTTGCGATGTGTGAAGTATGAGATGAGGGAGGAGTGGTACGCACGGGCGACGAAACAGAGTGCTAGGGCGACTGCTTTTGTCGCTAATTCCTCATCGTGGGAGTGTTGTGAGATGAGGTGTTGTAAAGATGTGACGAAAGTCGGGAGAACGGTGTCGACGTCCGAGAGGGAGGTTAGTGTCGTAATGATCGCAGAGGAGTCATACGAGCGTTTTCCCGATATGGTGGATTGGATGAGTGTTCGTAGTGTATCGATTGCGTTGCTACATTGTTCGGTCGAAGAGGTTGGGGAGGAGACGGTGTGGACGGCATTGGTGAAGATGGATTGTGTTATGTGCTATTCTCCATTTCGATTAGCATTGAAGGGAAAAGGTGGGGGATGGCCATGGGAGGAACCTCAATACGTCCGATATCTCGGCGGAGGATTGTGGAGAGAGCAGTGTGGTCATATTTTACGGAGAAGAGGTTGTGGTAGAAGGTGTCGTCGAGAATGTCCGGGTCGTCCTGGTCACGCATCAATCAGCTCCCTCCTCCCATAGCATGAACAGACGTACAATCCCATACACGAACTGGCCATAATAGACGGCGGGATCCATATGGGTATCTCGTCTCGAGGAGGGTGGATCACGTGTGGTGTGTGGGTTAGCCCAACTGGCGGTCCGCGCTCGACGTGAAGTGTGAAGGGAAGGGAAGGGAAGGCCGAGCGCTGCGCATACACCCCACCACAAACAAGGAGACCGTCGCTATTGGCAGCATTCACCCGCTATAAGGACCAGAACCATGGTTCACAAGATATCCCTCGGTGCACGAGGAGGAGGGACAAAGGTGGATAGAGACCTCGATGAAGTCGCACACGCTGTCGCAAAAGCAAAACGCGTGATGGTCGTTACAGGGTACGCATACACCCTTCCCACTCCCCTCTCACATGTCCCAACACCGTTTTACAGTGCCGGAATATCCTGCAACGCCGGTATCCCAGACTTCCGCAGTTCCGACGGTCTATATAATCTCGCATTAACAGACACCATCAAAGGCAAGGATCTCTTCGATATCTCCCTCTTCAACACACCAGAAACAACATCAACCTTCTACACCTTTACCTCAAACCTCCGTCGCGCAATCCTCGATGCGACACCAACCCCAACCCACCGCTTCATCCGTACCCTCAAAGATAAATCAAAGCTCTTGCGGTGCTACACCCAAAACATCGATGGCCTCGAGACGCGAGAAGGGTTGGTCGATGGCGAAGACGTGGTGCAGCTTCATGGAGATATTCACTCCCTCGTTTGTACACTCTGTCAACAAAAAGCACCTTGGACACCCGAACTCATGGAGCAACTCCGTCTCGGATCCGCACCATCGTGTCTCCACTGCGAATCTAAATCACTAGCCAGGACTTTATCGGGGAAGAGGGGTCTGGCAAGTGGTGTACTACGCCCCAATATCGTGTTATACGGCGAAGAACACCCACAAGGCCCCACCCTAGCAACCCTCATCAACCGCGACCTCCGCCGACGAATCGATTGTCTCCTCGTCATCGGTACTTCCCTCCGCATCCCCGGCTTCAAGAAACTCGTGAAAGACGCTGCACAAATCGTCCACGGATACGGCGGAAAAGTCGTATTTGTCAATTTGGGCGCGCCGAGTGTTAGTGAGTGGAGAGGCGTCCTGGATTGGTGGGTCGAGGGTGATAGTGATGCGTGGGTCGAGGATCTGAGAATTCGGGCACCAGAGGTATTCCGCGTGCAGACGACGTTGGACGGCGTACTTAAATCCACCAAACCTGGCGTCAAATCCAAGATTAAGAATAATGGACGCGAACCTACACCCTCCGAAAGCGGCGCGAGTGATAAGGAAAACGAAGGCGGTGTCGGGACGCCAAAGAAGAAGATCATCCGGCAACAACTCATTCAACTGCCTACCCCGCCATCATCACAAGACGATGCTAGTGCTGTTCCGGCTTCGGTGACGAGGAAGAGGGCGTTAGTTGAGGAGTCGTGCAATACGCCCAGCAAACGAACCAAAACCTCGGCTTCCATTCCCAAGAAGAAGGTCGAGATGCCGGAGAAGAGGGCGCTGGCGTTGGTGGAGGAGTTGTGCAATACACCCTCTAAACGGACCAAAAATGGCGGTACTAATACTCCCGCAAAATGCGCTCCGACGAAGACGAAGGTGGTGGAAAGACCGAAATCGACATTTTTCGATAAGATCAGTAAACCGAATGTCACCTCCATGGCTGCGACCAAGAAGTCTGTACCGGCGGCAGGGACGAAGAGGGAGAATGTTGCCTTGGGAGCGGCAGTCGGTGTGGGTGTGGGAGTGACGAGTAATGTGAGGACGCGGGCACAGGTTAAGGCGCCGTTGAAGAAGTTGAGGAGTTCGGGGGTTAAAGTTCAGGCGTGACCTTGATCTCGCATGGTGAATGTGAACAGAAGGAAGGAAGGAAGTCAAAATGGATACCCGATAGAAGCCCATAGAGAAGGGCTTATGGCGTTAAGGGTGCGTGATCTACTGACTATATGTTTTTCGTTTTTAGTAAGTACGGCGTTATGTTGCTTTGAAGAGATGCACGTTGCATCGTGATGGATGGGGCTCAGGCGATGGTGATGGTGATGGGCACGCCGAGATGGAAAAGGTTTAGCTGTAGTGTTTTCGTATGGTTTTTTATGTCTGAGAACAAGAGGCCGGCTCTGGAAGTCTTAATATACTTTTCTAGTTGTTACCCTACCTTGTGAGGTTCATTGGAGTCCGGAATTCTGGGAACGGACTCTCTCAAGTATTTCTCATTGCGATCGATGTCGTGGGATTCAATGTACATGTACACTCCAACGTTGCCTTATCTTCGTATCACAAAGATCGGTAAACGTCGACAGAACATCATTGACCAATACTATTCCTAAGCCTAAGGGAGAAGCTGCAGAACCGGATATTCCAATGTTTGTGGTGGGCAGTATGCCCACTCGACCAACCCGAATCCGGTGTTGGGTTCGGGGCGGATGATGCAGTCGTGGGAAAACAATTCTGCTCAACGCCTTACTCACACATCGTCACTGAACTCTGGAAGATGCGGCTGAGTACTGGTGTGGTATACGAGGACGAGTTAGAGATTCATGAACGACCAGCGTCCGGTACACATTAAGTCAGTTGTAAGCTAACACTCTATAGCTAGTCCGATTCATGCCATTCTGACAATCCAGTGCTTTCATCCGGATCATGAAGTTGATCCGAATTCACCTTGGTCTGCTTCACGTTTCCCATCCATCCCGTCAGCTTATTCAATTCCCACATAACCATCGCTGCCGTTTGACTACTATGCAGGGTTCCCACCGGATTAGGCATGGGTATCGACGCATGTATAACTGGCAGGTCAAGTGCGTCAAGACCATCCTGTTTGTCCCAATTCTGATCACCAGAGACGATGATGGCGAAACGCTTGGGAATTTGGTCGTGTGGGACTACCGTCCCGTCGCTTCGCCAAAGATGAAGCGTATTTGGCTTCTGATGTTCGACTTGAGACTCGGGGATTTCGCGGCAAAGGATAACTTGGAGTCGTTCTTCGTTAGCGAATTGTACGAACTCATTCAAGTCCTGGACCTTGTGCGGCATGTAAATTGTCTGTGCCCGCGAATGGGCAAGGACATCTGGAGCGAAGAAGTCGATCGAATTCCTTGACCGAGCTGCCGCTTGCCATCCAAAGAGACGCGCTGTCCGTACGAGCTGACCAAGGTTCGAAGCGTAATTGATTTTGTGGAAGTAAATGAGTCGCTGGAGGTCCTTTCCTTTTGGGAAAGACCAATTCGGCCGGGCGATTTCCGCGAATAACTCGTGTTTGTATGGTCGTGCTCGAGACCCCAAGATCCGTCGTACACGGTCGATGTCAACTAGGTACTGCCGTTCCGCTGGCCATTGCGAAGGGTTTTCAATCACGTTCAGCGCCGGCCGGCGCACGTCTTCCAATTCCTTCCAGACTTCGGGTGCGGTGACGAACAACGAAGCGATTTTGAAACCATCCTTCAGGAGGTGCTGGATGAAACGGCCACCCTGAACCAAAAAGAAACCACGCTCTTCGCGGTAAGCTTTCTTCTGAGCTAGGTTGGCAAGATGCATGACGATTGGTGCTGAGTGTACGCCGAGGCGATACATGCCTGCCGGGAAGGCGATAGGAGCCGGCTTCACTCCGGTGATAGGCATCGTGAAGTTTCAAGGATGTATTTAGGCGGTGTTGATATTGTCAGAGGCTGCTCTGTCGCAGAATAGTCAAAGTCGTCGTTCCGAATTCGACTTTCGGCCCCGGGCATACACATGTAACGTAACGTAGACAGCTGCAGTTCACGTGCGCTTCCGAACAAGATACTTACCGGTATAGATAGAAAACAAAAGCTCTGTCAATCACGTCTACAAATAACGTCGAATACCTCATCGCCTATATCTTGTTTTCTTTGGGTGTTCAGTGTATCAGAGCCGCAGATTCGTGCATATCGTGACGTTGGCCTGCAACAACGAATTCCAGTCCCAACAACAAACCATCGCCTATATTATCATGTTCATTCTCAATTGGTACCTCATCATTTCGTTCAGTATTGCTCGTATGGCTAACGGTTTGCCGCAGGTTCTGGGACGTTCTCGCTTCCCTTGGTATGATCGCCCCTAATGGTTACTTGGTGAACGTGTCTCTAATACCTGACTCCAGGTCTTTTGAATAAGCACGCCAAACTTCTCTTCCTTGGTCTCGACAATGCAGGAAAGACCACCCTTTTACATATGTTGAAGGTGCGCAGATATTGAGAGTCGAGATAGAGGAAAGACTCACTGACTTTGCACAGAATGACCGATTGGCTACTCTTCAGCCTACGCTACACCCTACATCCGAGGAACTCGCCATCGGAAACTGCAAGTTCACCACCTTTGACTTGGGTGGCCACCAGCAAGCCCGCCGTCTCTGGAAAGACTATTTCCCCGAAGTCAACGGCATTGTCTTCCTCGTCGACACCGCAGACACCGAGCGTCTCGCCGAATCGAAGGCAGAACTCGACGCTCTTCTCTCCATTGAGGAGTTGTCCAAGGTTCCTTTCCTAATTTTGGGTAACAAGATTGATGCGCCTGGTGCTATCTCTGAGGAGGAGTTGCGGGCTCAGTTGGGTATGTGGCAGACGACGGGGAAGGCTAAGGTGCAGGTTCCGGAGAACATGAGGCCCATTGAGATTTTCATGTGTTCGGTTGTGATGAGGCAGGGTTACGGTGAAGGATTCAGGTGGTTGTCGCAGTTCGTGTAAGGAATGGACGTGGAGGCGTCGGAGTCTGTTGGGGTTGGTATGGAGCGATGTTATTGCGCAGTGGGGAAGACCTGAAGGAGCCCATAAACGAAAACAGCGGAGGACAATGTTATCGTATTTTGGTGAATGAAGTATGGAAAACGTCGTTTTACATGCGTCTATATAGCGTCTCGTGTTTCCGTTGTTGTTTTGCTTTTTGATATCCCTAATCATGACAAACATCTCATAACCTCTATCTCTCGCAGTTTCTGTTTTGATTACCCCGCCTATTCTTCCCGGTTCAGATGCGGTGCCATCTCGATACTCTTCTGAGGCTCACCTTTGTTGTGCACAAAAAGACCCTGAAGCTGAGCGGTCGATACAGGCCTTCCCGTCTCCTGAATCCGTTTGACAAACTCATCCGCCTCAGTTTCCTTCCCTTCATAGAACCTCAGGAACATTTCCCGGAGCTGATGAGGCGTAGCATTACCAATCAACCGCTTCATATCAACACGGCCTGGGCGAATAAGGGCAGGATCCAATTTCTCGGCATGGTTCGTCGTCATAAAAATAATGCGTTCCTCAGCAGATGCGACACCGTCCAAAGCATTCAGCAACCCGGAAAACGTCACGTTTGAGCGACCATAGCCTGATTCTTCGGTTTGCTGTCGTCCTGAGAATGCAGCGTCGATGTCTTCGAGCAGCATGATCGACCTCTCTGGGAGGTTGGAGAGGAGGTGGTTTAGCTTGTCGTCTGTTAGGCCTCGTTCTGAGAGGTTCAGGATAGCAATGTTGTATTCCAGTTCTCCAGCTAGAGCCTGGATGAACGACGTCTTTCCAGAACCTGGGGGACCATAGAGGAGGTAGCCTCTTCGGTATGGGATACCTCGTTCATAGTACCACTTCCCACTTGCCAAGAAGTCTTTGACATCAGCGACGATCTCCTCTTTAATACCTTGGTCAAGGACCACACTGTCCAAAAGACGCCTCCGACGCGGTTGTCCAAATGGTCTCCATTCTGGACCCCAGGAGGTGTAGATCACCGTTTTTCCTTCTTGCATTTTCATTGCGAGACCTTTAGCTTCTTCCAACAGTTCTGTGAATAAGTGGCGGTCTCGTGAGAGGGTTGTCAGCGTTACAACTTCCCATGGCGATCCGGTGGATATATCAACCATCTTCGTATCTCTTGATCTGGTAACTTGAATCCATGCTCCTCTCCATCTGAAGAAGTGCTTGCCGGGTCCAGGGACTAGCGAGAATGTGGTGGATGCTGAACCGTTGTCGTGTTGTTTGTAGGATGTCTCAACGGCAAGGTGATGTGATCGTCCAAGACCAAGACCGGCGGAAGCAGTCTTTTGTTGAAGAGACATCCAGTGGAGGAACCAGAGGTATGATTTGTCTTTTGATGGGATTTCAAGGGTGACCAACATTTGGCGTTGAGCCATATGTGCTGCTCTTACTGCCCCCTGTCGAGCCATTGCCAAGCCAGCACCAAGACCCATCAAACCGAATCCCTAGAAGACAACGTCAGCCCCACCACCATAGGCCTGGAGCAATAGGTGACTTACAGCTCCAAACAGCGGGTTATCCGTGATTTGACTGAACCAACCCTTGTCTGCCGCAGGCACAAGAGTAGCAGCAGGATCCTGCGTAATTGCAAGGACATCCTCAACAGTTTGAGGCTGTGCTACCGTCTCTGACACGGTTGCTGCGATGTCTGCCATTTTTGTCGAGGAGGTAACGTAGACTCATGATCATGAGTGGCCCTTGCAGTTGCCCGATTTGACCAGGTGATTGGAGCGCGTCGCTCGACGAAGGAGAAAACGCGTACGGTAACGACGATATAACAGCCATTACAAAAGGGTATCCAGGCTCTTTCTCGCATTTATACCACATCGTACTCTTCACTCCGGTTGCTGTTACCTTCCTCGGTTGCTTCGTGCCGGCCTTTCAAACGCGTGAGCACCTTTCAAACGGCACATTCCTCGGTCAAATCAGCATATAACATCGCATAGCCATGTTCAGAAGTACTGGCGCAAAGAAGAGAAAGGTCGTCCGCAACTTCGACGCGAAGGTCCAGCGCCATGTCGACTATCCCCATCGTCTGAACTTTTACCTCGAACCTCCTCGCAGCGAGATCACGCTCGAGAACTTTGAGTTATGGGCCATTAACCGTCTGAAGGTACTCGGAGAGATCGAGTCTTCGCTATATCGAGGAAAGAAGGAGGCTGAGATGGAAGCTGCCCTGAAACCGTTGCTGGAAGGGTTACTGCCGCTTAACAGCAACAATGCACGTACGTTGAAGGGGTCTACTATCGATGAAGAGAGAAAGCGGGATCACTACAGTCATTTCATCCTCCGTCTTGCCTTTTGCAGGTCAGAAGAGCTTCGAGCGCGTTTCGTTCGGGCGGAAACAACACTCTTCAAGATCCGCTTTGCACAAGAAGACGTCGCATCACGTCTCGCATTCATCGAGTCCCTCAACTTTGACTGGGATCCTGTGTCGGAGGAGGAGAAGCGTGCGTTGATGGATAAGCTTATGGCGGCATCGGGTGTGAAAACAAGAGATGAACCATTCTTCAAGGTTCCATTCGAACGCGTCACCGAGCTTGTCTCCCACCGCCAGGTGTACCTATCTCGAGGATTTGCCTACGTCCCCGTCTCAGCTCAACAAACTCTTGTATTTACGGAGTTCTCCCAGCGCTTGGAAAAGGCTCTTGAGCTGACCGCTCGAGCCTTGCCTCGTCTGGACGAAGATGACCGTCTCGTTCCCATTCTCAACCACCTGTCCCTTGGTTTCACCGCACCAGAATACACCGCCTCCACAACTGCAGTAGGAGAAATCACCGCAGCACAAGTCGACTCCCTCGTCGGCCACATGCCAATGTGTATGCGAAACCTTCACACAGCCCTCCGAAAAAACAAACACCTCAAATACGGCGGTCGTGAACAATACTCCCTGTTCCTCAAAGGAATCGGCCTCTCGATCGAAGAAGCGCTTATCTTCTGGCGATCGTCATTCTCCTTGATCACCGACGACAAATTCAACAAAGAATACCGGTACAACATTCGTCATAAATATGCCCTCGAAGGAGCACGGAAAGATTACAAGCCTATGTCATGTCAAACGATCATCCTGGGGAACCCTCCTGGTGCTGGTGATGCCCATGGATGTCCGTTTAGACATTTCTCTATTGATAACCTTGTCGCTGGGTTAGGCTCGATGGGTATCCATGACCAGAGACAACTGAATGATATCAAGCAGTTGGTTGGCGCGCAGAAGTATCATGTCGCGTGTACGAAGGTATTTGAGTATACGCATCCTCAACTGGGGGATGGTGGGTTGAAGGAGAGTATCAGTCATCCGAATATGTACTTTGAGCAGGGCTTTGAGATGGCAAAGAACTCTGCTGTATCCCAGTAGCATACTGTTATCGACTTGATTCGCGACGGCGGAGAAAGCATTCGTTTGGGAATATCTCAGTTTCACTTAGTCTTACGGAGTTCAAGGTGCAATAACACACACACTGCTTTAGTTCAAAATCCTCTATATTGTCCGTAACATAACGCTGAAACGAAACGCCTGTGTTCCGTACCTTTTCCTCGTCTCACCTACATACATCATGACTTTGATTCATCTCGTGTAACAGTCTGCACCTTCTCATACTGCTTCTGCAACTCCTGCTGAGCAATAAGCTCAAGCTCACGCTCCTTACGGACACGCATACGTTCCGCATCCCTCAAAACACCAGCGTGCATCTGTCCTTGCTCCTACACGACTCGTCAGCACAAATCCAGATTTCAAGCACGCGATTGCGTAATCGTTGAAAACTCGGGAGAACGAACCATCTTCTGCAGCCAGTGGACACCGTACACAACACCGGCGGTCACGGAAACGGTGGTGAAGAAGGTGATCTTTGCTTTGGTCGACATTCTGGAAAGGTTGTGAGTTCGAGGTAGAAATGATATGTACCGTGGAGCAGAAAGTCCCGGCCAAAGATCCTCGGCCAAGTATGTTGGATAGAGCTGACAGTTGTCCAGCAAGAGGGCGACTTTTACGGCAGGACTTTATTGCGCCCTCGGTAACGTCGATTCCCGGATCCGGGGAATGCAGGGATCAGTGGCTGACCCGGTCGACGTGGGAAAGGACCGCCCGTGCACAAACTGATTGCGAAAACGAAAACGAACGTAAATATCTCGGTCATACTCATTCTTGTAGTCTTACGGAGTTCCAAACGCAGCCGCTTTCGTTCAAAAATCTCTATGTTTTCCATAATACAACACTCAATCGCACACAATCACGAATCCTATTGGTATCAATGCTTTGCTTTATCCTTTGCATTACCTTCCTCAGCTCAAACCACACATATCACCACCAACCTACAACAACAACTGCTCAGGGTTCTCAACATACGCCTTCAACCGCCCAAGATATGCCTTAGCGGAATTCTTGCAGACCTTTTCCTCATTCAACTCCAACTGGGCCTTGATGACGTTCGCTCCCAAAACAGTAGGCGCCTTAGGGGCGATCTGGACAGGAGCGGAGTTACCGGCCAAGATGTCGATTATGTCGACGGGGACGGAGGAGGAGGTGGTGGTGTACTTGGCCGCAGTAGGAAGAACGGGCTTGAAGTCGATGATGGTGTTGGCGGGGAGAGGGACTGCGCCGATTGAGACTGCGCCGCCGAAGGGAGTGCTATTCGCGGCCAGCGCGGAAGCAGGAGAAGCGGTGGCGAGACCAGCCAGGATAGGAGAGAAAGTAGGGGAAGGAGTGGAGGTGAAGGTGGTGGTGGGACGAGTAGACTTAACGCCAACCAACTCGTCGAAGATTTCGTCAGCCGCAGAACGCTTGGGAAGAGCGAAGGTAGGAACGTCCTTCAATGCCTTCGCAGCGGCCTTCTCAACGAAGGAGTTGATGGGGACCGAGACCGCGAGTTGAGCCTGGAGATTCTGCTGGAGTGCGATGAGCTTGTCGAAGATGATCGCAGTATCGACGACAGTAGGCGGCTTAACCTCCGGCACAACAACATCCGCAACCTTCACCTTCTTTCCCTCCTCCTTGGGCGCGGCTTCCTTAGTAGGCTGCTTCTCAGCCTTAACAACATTACTCAAATCCATCTTCTCCAACTTCGCCAACGACTCCTTCAAATTCTTCGAAGCATCTTTCTCGATCTTGCCCAAGTGTGCCAGAATATCTCCCTTCAACAAACGTCCTCGTGGTCCGGTTGCTTTGATGGAGTTCACGGCGTCTTCGAGGTGGTATTTGTGGAGGAGACCCATGACTGCTGGGGAGAGAGGGGTGGAGGTTCGTGGGGCGTCCTCGGTTTCGGGGGTTACTGGGTTCTTGGTCTCCTGCTTGGCTGATGCCTTGGCGTCCTTATCCTGCTCCTTCTTCGCTTCCTTCAACTCCTCCTTGGGCTCGGGGGCCGCTACTGCTGCATCATCGGCGGGAATCTCCAACGTCGCGAGATCATCTCCAGGCTCAGCCAAAACAGCGATCCGAGTACCAACCTTAACTCCAGCAGTCCCGTTATTGATGAAGATCTTGGCAAGGATACCATCTTCCTGAGCCTCGACGTCCATCTGTGCCTTGTCGGTCTCGATCTCGAGGATAACGTCACCGGCAGCGAAACCGTCACCCTCCTTGAGCTTCCACGACGCAACAGTTCCCTCCGTCATTGTTGGGGACATAGCGGGCATCTTGAAGTTCGACGCAGCCGCAGCGCTACGGGAGGACTGGAAGCCTGGGGATCATACAGGATCAGCACACGGATCTTCTTCGTACGTTTGAGTACAGGCATGCTTACCGCGAGAAGCCGCCAGCGCGGCATTCCTGCGCAAAGAGACAGCGACACGAGCTCCGTTAAGCATTGACGTTATGGATCAAGAGTGAATGCGTTGTTGCTGCTTCACCTGATATACGAGCTCCGTGCGCTCAAGGCCAGAAATCGTTGAGTGCCGGTCAACGCCGCGAGCCGGAAGAACTGCAACCCCTGCAGAAACCGATGAACCAGTAGATGTACGACGACGAAAGCTTAAACGATACCAAACCATACGGACAGGATGGACAGTGGAGATCGATACGAAAGGTAAGCATTTATGCCGTTTAACCGGGAAGAGGACTGGCTAATCCGTTAGGCGTGCTCCAGAACGACAGCGCTCGCGTTCTCCGCACGAGAAGAGCAGTAAACGTAGAAAAAGTCCTGAGGACGAATCGAGACATCGGGCGAGGTCGCATCAGCATTCATCCCGGAGGGATCGTTCGCCGTCGCGTCATCGGTCATCCCGACGCGACCGTTCGCGGTCCAGGCATAGATCGAAACGCGACGACAGAGATAGGGATAGGTCGTCCTCGCGACACAGATCACGACGAGATCGCGACCGTTCATCTTCACACCATCGATCGTCACGCAGAGACTGCTCGGCAGACCGCGAAAGACAGAGAAGTCGTCGAGAGAGGTCATCGAGTCGGTCTCGGGTGCCAAAACCATCTCGGGATGAGCGTGTGAACGAAGATAACGAGGGTGACGCATGGGTGGAGAAGAGCGCCGAATCACGACCAAAGCCCATCACATCGAAACCACAGCCAACGGAAGCAGACGATCCCTCCGATGACGAAATCGGCCCCCTCCCCCCCTCCGGCGGCCTCCCCACCAACTCTCCAGCTGACCCCCCAGCTCCCACCCACCTCTCCAAACTCGAAGCAGCAGGATACGTCCTCTCCGGCTCCCGACACAAACGCATGGCCGCCCTCCGCGCAAAAGCCACATCTAAGATCCTCACCGAAGAAGACAAGAAAAAGAAGGTGCAGGAGAGATTAGAGGAACGCACGAGGAAGGAGGAGGTGATTTTGGAGGGGTTTAGGAGTATGGTACGAGAGAGACAGCAGGGGGAAAACAAGGAGGAATCGAAATGAGTGGGATGGTGATAGGTGACTAGGTTTCCATTGATAACTCTATTTGTTCGCGATGAAGAGTTTGTCGACAAGTTTTGCACCCCCGTCAGCTTCCCAGAACGATCCCTCCCGATCCAACAGAAATCCCTGGAACCTAGCCCCAACCCTCCTGCTAACCCACAATACCGCAAACCCCATGCCCGCAGTCCCCTTCACTTCACACTCATTCCTCCCCACTCCCGTCCAAAGCGGTTCTTGCAGATATAGATCCTGGATATTGTACGTACGGACGCGAGGAGTGAGGAACGGCAGCATGCGAGGAGTCTGGAGCTGGACTTGACGGGCGTTAGGGGTAACTGTCAGGGTGAGGATGCGGCGAGAGGGGAAGTAGAGGAAGGCGGAGGCGACGAGGAGGCCGACTGCGCCGAGACCTGTTGCATACGCGGCACGTTTCTCAAACGATGACAACTCGTACTTATTTGTCTCCCTGTGATCCATAAATGTTAGAGGAAGGGTAAGGAGAGGGAGAGAGAGCGTACGGATCAAGCTCAGCATAATCAAACCAAACCCAAGTCGCGATATTACCCCAAAACGCCAACTGTAATAACGCAGCGACATAGCACAGCACCGCGCCTCTCTTCTTATCGGGCGCGACATACAGCATCGTCGGCACAGTCGAATTCTTTAGCTTGCTGAACATTTGCCATACGGGGATTCTCTCAGCGGCGGCGCCGGCAGTGGGTGCGAGTGGTGGTGTTGGGGAGGCCTTGATCTTTGTGGATACCTGTCGTAGGGATCGAGCAGTTGAGGAGAGGAGGGAGGAGGAGAGAGGTTTCCATGGGCGGAGGGTTGTAAGGCGGAAGGCGGAGAGCATTGTCGTGATTGTCGACGTTACAGCTGATCGAGGAGATGGCGGTGCAGGTGTGGCTCAAATGTGTACCGGGGCGGTGCATGCAGGGGTGAATCGGCTCGCCTTGGGTGATGCCCAGGCTTTCCTTTACGATCATGGAGGTGTTCACCCCTTTGTTCTTACGTTCCGTATTTCGTGGTCGCAGTTGTCGCCTATCTTTAAGACTTTCGACTGCAACTGCGGTATGTCCAATGTCCGTTGGGCCGTAGGATGCTTGTTACCTGCGGACGTGGGGGTCGGCGGTGCTGACTTTATTATGATTTGACTTTACGCGTGGCATGATTGATCTGCGTGCCCAGCTGCTGGGAATGAAGACCGGCCCGCTACGTGCAGATAGCCGGTGATATGACATCTCCGGCTGTTCAGTAGCCCTCCACGTCAGCATTTCTCGTCCTCTCCATCTACAAAGTCTCATGATGATCTGTTGTTGAAGCCAAGTCCCCCATTTAACCAAGGTTTAACTCGTGAGGGTTAGGGCGCGCGCGTGTGCTGCCTCAATCGAACGTCCTGCAATTTCCGCCTACCCAGATTTGATCAGAGATGCTGAACCAAAGGGGTTTAGCTGAGCAAGGCACGACAGCGAGACCAGGACTAGAGGGAGGGAGGGGCTTTTTTCTTGTTTGAGATTTTTGAGATTGACGTAATGCGGGCCTTGTGCGATCGGGCATACAGCTCACTCAGTATGGACGGGGGGATGGGGGTGGGCAGTGTAGGCAGGGCAATGGATGAGTAGCGTTCGAGGAGGCAGTGCCAGCATGACGTTGTTGATCGAGCCTCCCATGTAGACAAGAGATGAGCAGATTCTCCCAACTGCCCATGGCTAGATCGTCGCTTCAAATTTCCGGCTTGTTGTTGAGGTGTCGAGAGGCGCTTCTGTTTTCTCCTATTGGTCGAACAGCCAAGTGTGGCCGGCCGCCGCGCGCGCAAACTCCTTGTACCGGTAAATTGGGTTTCTGGTGCAGACAGGAGCTGCCGCTTGACTGAGAGTAGAAAGTGCTCCACCAAAGGGGAACCTCAATAAGACTTGCGACACACCCCACCACACACCCTATCAACCAGTTGCTGTCAGCGAGAAGCGTGATTATCGGCCTTTAAGACCCGCATTCGTTCGCCGGGAAGAGGAGTTTCGATTGCATTTACTCCAGTAAAGGAGCGCACCGAAGAACCAAGGCAAGTCGACTGTACGGCCTTCGCCACCAAACAACACACAACACTCCGTTCAACGCGTTCAACGCGTCCCGGTTTCGAGGGTTCTTTGCAGTTTACTCGTCAGTAGAGCATTACCTTGCTCTAGCGAGTCGTCCTTTACGTTTTTACACCTTTCTATATAACGATGTCTGTGATATCGTTATAACCCAGGTGGGCGTCTTTGTCGTCCACCCACTGTCATATCAGCCGGAGCACAGCTTAATCGTGCGCCTTTGACCTCTGATTGAGGTGTTTTGTCTTTTGTTTGAAATCTCTCCACTCAGTTTTTATTTCCGGTTTATTCGACATTGCGGTTCTCAACGGAAACGCGACATACGAACGAACAAGTTAGCATTTATTCGCATACAACTTTACGATAATGCCGTCACCACAACACGAACGCGAACGCATCGCTCTTGACTACTTCTCCCTTGCACCACTAGAGAACGTTGTCAAGGGGTTGAGCGATGTCAACTACAACATCCCCGGCGCCTACCCCGCAACACTACCAAACGCCGAAACCTACCACCATCAACGTCCTTCGATCGTCATTCCGGCCAACTGCCAGACGGACGAGTTCGGAAAACGATTGATCAGCCCCCCACTTGAAGCCCCAAAGAGTCTCCTAACGGCGATGTTGGTGAGTCCCACCACGACTGCAGAGGAGGGAAGTACCATCCCTTCATCTCCCGAGATGAGTTTAGCAGGGAATGAGTCGACGAGCTCAGAAGAAGAATGTGATCAGAAGCTCAAGAAGAGGACTGTCAAATTTGGTATTTCCCCGAGAACCAGGGTCGTGCCGCCTACGCCTAAATCCACACCTGTCGATAAAGTCCCATCACCAATGAAGAAGCCATCGATCAAGTTTGCTTGTGTGCCTTCTGCATCGGAAAGTGAGGCACAGGCTCCTGCCCCTGTGAGGAAGGTCACACTCGCAAGATCGCCGGCGCCTCATCGTCCCAGTGCTTTGCATGTGCGGGAAAAGTCTTCCTCTAGCGAGGAAAAGGAGAAGAAAGAAGAGCAGGTACCGGTAAGGCGTACGATCAAGTTCGCCTGTGCACCTGCGCCTGCTAAGGACAAGAGTCCTGTTGTATCAGAGAGCGAACAGGCACCTCCCAAGCAGCGCAGTATTAAGTTCGCGTGTCCTGCAAATCCGAAGACTGCGCCTGTTGTCACCGTGGCGGCAGAGCAGCCAGTGCAAGCACAAGCGCAGGAAAAGAGGAAGAGCATCAAGTTTGCTTGTGTGCCTCACAAGACGACCACGCCTACCCACACTGCATCCGAATCTGAGCAGCCAGCGACGCGCATGAATGCCTCTGTTACTGTCAAGTTTGCTGCATGTGCTGCTGTGACTTCTGAGAGTGAAGGCGGCGATGTTAGTTCGAGGAGTCACGGTCGTATGCACTGGGATTCCACGACAGCCTCCGCTATTACGACGGCTGCTACCTCTCCTGACCATCATCACCACTTTTTTGATACCTCGAGGAGGACATCTGCGTCTCATGATGCTTCTTCCCGTCGTCCTAGCGGTGTCGGTGAAAGATATCTTCCTGAACGGAGCACAGACGCGCATATGAAGACTGTCGACGGCGTGCTGCAGAAAGCGAAAGAAGACGAGCTGGCGCGCATGGCGAGGGAAATAGAGGAGGAAGAAGAGGAAGACGAGGAGCTGGATGAAGAGGAAGAGGGGTACGTTGAGGATGATGAATACGACGAGGACGATGATGAGGATGTGGAGGTTTTTGGGGCTGAGGATGAATATGAGGATGAAGAAGATGAAGAGGGAGAGCAAGAAGAGAATGATAACGTGGATGATGAGGATGAGGATGCGGAGGATACCGATGAAGGTATTATCTCCAGGGGTGAGCAGACGCCAAGGGCCACAGGTTCAAGCATGCGTCTTCACCTTCCTCCCCGCTCACCTTCTTGCTTCCTCATTCCGCTCACTGGACCACCCCTTACACCCTCCGCCCAACTCGCCGACAGACTTCCCGACGCAGTTGATTTCGTCGCGGGAAGGATGGAAGAAGACCAAGCTGCTGAAGAGGCTTTTGCCAACGCAGTCGAAGAGAAGAGGGCTAGGCAGAGGGTTATCACGCCTCAGGACATCGACCCGTACTTCCCGGATGATGTCGTTGAGGACGAGGAAGAGGTTCCGAAGGAGGTTCTAGGCAAGAGTCCCCCACCTGCTCCTCGCCGTCGTCTCTCTCCACCCGCCGTGAACCTTAACCGCACCAAGTCCCTCCCTGGCCGCAACCGCACCTCGTGCCGCGCCGTGGCAATTTGTCCCCCGAAACCTTTGAGCTCGAGTGTCAACATTGCGCAATTACAACAACCCCGTCGTAGACGTGGCGCGTTGGATATTGTCAAGGGACTCGAGCGAAAGAAGGCGAAAAGAAAGGGGCTGTTGAACGCGCCAATGAGGGAGTGTTTGGCTGTTGGTGCTGGTGCGGCAAAGATGGCCGAGATGGCGAAGGGACTTTGTGGGAAGAAGGTTGAGGGGTTGTGGGTTTTGAGTGTATGAGGAATGAAAGAAGAGTATTTGGTATTGTGCTGGGCATCGAACACGAGGTCAAAGTTCGAGCGTGTTGCGAGTGCCGGCAAGATTATGAGAATGAAGCAAAGAAGCAACAGTATTGGAAGAATTGAAGTGAACGTGATTGCTACAGCATGAATGCTAGTGGATTAGATGAGGTGGTAGTATGGTTGTTTATGGAAAGCACCATGGCCCGCGGCCAGATTGAAAAATGCAGAGCTTATTTATCTCACAACTTGACCCTCTATGAACTCCCATGCCCCGACTTGCAACTGGATGACGTCCGCGTCGATCGCGTCGAGGTTGACGATCCCGTCGTCGTCGTACTCCATCGCCTTCTAATCTCGAGTCAGGTTCTCCGTCGTTTCATGGCTCAGTCTACGCCGTCCCTACTCCGTCGTCGTCGTACTGCTACGTAGGGAGTACGATGCATGGATGAGATGCCGGCGCTCCTGCAGCTGACCGTGCACAGATCTATCCCGTGAGACCGTGTGCCCGGGGCCATGAACCTTCCTTTGATCCCGTGTATGGTTTGCGTCAGAACTTCTCAATTGACTTTCATATTACTATTTGAGAGGAGCTCACGTTCTCTCCTGCCCAATGATGACAGGTCATATACACGCGCTCAGTGCATCATCGCCAGTTAGGGCCCCGGTGTACACACCGAAAGGGTCAGCAATACAGACACGTACGAAATTCCCAGTTGACAGCAATCCGATCAGCAGCTCCTCGTCCAGCATATCCAATTCATCAATATAGATCACTAGACGAATACTGAGCCTGATCGATGCTTCTGAAGCAAGTTCCTCGCACGGCGACCTTCGCCTGGTCACCAACAACCGGTCTCCCCCTCCTCGCGTCAGGAACTGTCGCGGGAGCCGTCGATGCCGATTTCTCTAATACTACAGAGTTGGAGATCTGGGATTTGAATCTACTTGACCAATCACAGGAGGCATTTGAGTTGAAGTCCTCGAGCGGGAAGGTATCAACTGATGCGCGATTCTACGACTTGGCATGGGGAAATGTGAACAATGAGAGACCAAAGGGTGTACTTGCTGGTGCGATGGAGAACGGAGCATTGGATCTCTGGGATCCCAGCGCGATTCTGGATGGAAAGACGAGCGAGGAGGCATTGATTATGCGCAACACCACACACACCGGCGCTATCCGCAGTCTCGAATTCAACCCCTTCCAACCCAATTTGCTCGCTACGGCCGGTGCGAAGGCGGAGATCTACGTCTGGGACTTGGCTAACCCTACTAAACCTTACGCACCCGGAGGTAAGCCTTCACGCATGGACGAAGTCGAGTCAATTGCTTGGAATCAGCAGGTCGCGCATATTCTTGCGACCGGAGGAAACACCGGATACACTACGGTCTGGGATCTTAAGCTGAAGAGGGAGTTGCTGCACTTGCATTACCCCGGTACCTCTGGTGGATTCTCCTCTGGCAAGCGCGGTATCAGCAGTGTCGTCTGGCACCCCGAGAATGCCACGAAGCTCATCACTGCTTCTGAGGATGACCAGAACCCCGTTATCCTCATGTGGGATCTTCGTAATGCGAACGCACCCGAGAAGATCCTCTCCGGTCACGAGAAGGGCGTGTTGTCCCTGTCTTGGTCCAAGCAGGACAGCGACATTCTTCTTTCTTGTGGCAAGGACAACAAGACCCTCTGCTGGAACCCCAATTCTGGCGAGATGCTCGGTGAAGTTTACAACTCCGTCAATTGGCACTTCGAGACCCGGTTCAACCCCAAGAACCCGGATTTGTTCGCCGATGCCTCTTTCGACGGAAAAATCTCCGTGCACTCCTTGCAGAACACCATGCCGCGGGATCAGAAGTCCGCAGCGGAGATTGCGGCGTCTAAGCCTTCTGGCGCTGACTTCTTCAATATGCCGACGTATTCTGACCCTAACGCTGCGTCAAGCTTTACCTTGAAGCAGGCGCCCAAGTGGTTACGTCGCAAGACTGGTGCGACCTTCGGTTTCGGTGGTAAGCTTGTTACCTTCGGCTCCAAGAGCAAGTCCGTTAAGGTCACCCAGGTTCTCACCGAATCCTCCTTGTCCGAGGATGTCGCCAAGTTCCAGGAAGAGCTTGCTAAGGAGGACCTCTCTGCACTTTGCGAGACTCGTCTGGAGAACGCCGGCGATGCTGAGAAGCAGAACTGGAGAGTTCTTAAGGCTTTGTTCGAGAAGGACACCCGACAGAGATTGATCGAGTATCTCGGATTCAAGAAGGACGAGATTGAGAAGGAGTTGGAGGGCAAGTTCGGTAAGCTTAGTGTCGAGGAGACCGAGGAGCCTACTGAGGATGAGAAAGCGGAGTCAGCGGACACGATTGCTGAGCCAGCTGTTCCTGGAGTCGAGCCTGTACCTTTGAAGAAGACTCACAACAAGAGGATGTCCATGCTTTTCTCCGGTGATAGTGCTAACGGCGCTGACTTCTTCGGACAGCTTAGCAGCCAGGCCGAGACCAAGCCCAAGGCTGAGGGTACCCGTCCTTTCGAGATTTTCTCCGAGAAGGACACCGAAACCGACAAGCTTATCACCAAGGCTGTCTTGCTTGGCCAGTTCGAGAAGGCTGTCGAGATCTGCTTGAAGGAGGAGCGTTTGTCGGACGCATTCATGCTCGCTATGTGCGGTGATGAGAAGTGCAGGAAGAGGGTTCAGACCGTCTACTTGCAGAAGAGGATCGCCAAGGGTGCTGCCTCCTACCTTCGCCTAATCTCCTCTTCCGTTATCGACAAGGACTTGAACGATGTTGCTTCCAACGCAGACTTGAAGGGATGGAAGGAAGTTATGGTCGTTCTTTGCACATATGCTGCGGAGGAGGACTTCTCTAGTTTATGCGAGTTGCTCGGAGAGAGGCTCCAGCAGGCTGGTCAGACCAAGGAGGCTGCTTTCTGTTACTTGGCCGGAGCCAAGTTGGAGAAGGTTGTCGGTATTTGGTTGGACGAGTACAAGGAGGAGGAGACCGCCGCCCTCGAAAAGGCCAAATCTGACAACGATGCTGGCGTTTCTCCTTTCTCGGTTCACGCCAAGGCTTTGCAGCGCTTCATCGAGAAGGTCACCATCTTCCGTAAGGCTGCCAAGTACGATGATACTGATATCTCCGCCGTCGCTAACTGGAAGCTCGAGTCCTTGTACGAGAAGTATGTCGAGTACGCCGACATCATGGCTTCACAGGGCAGCCTCGAGACCGCGCAGAAATATCTGGACTTGTTGCCGACGGCATACTCCACCACTGCTCAACTTAAGGAGAGGATCAACAAGAACCTCAAGCTCGTCGCTGCTCCCGCTGCTACACAGGGCTACAGGCCTGCGGCTGCTCAGCCTGCTGCTCCCTCGTTCTACAACCCAACTGCTTCGGCGAACCCATACCAGGCCGCCGCGCCCTCAATCCCGTCTATCATTACCCCCATGGGTGCTCCTCAGCCGGCGTTGAACCCCTACGCTCCTCAGCAAGGATACTCCGCGTCTGCTGCCCCTCAGCAGCCCTCTTACTTCGGCGGGGACCAGGCTACTGGTAACTATGTCCCTGCATTCCCTCAGCCTGTGATGCCCGGTCCTCCCAACCCCGTGGCATCTCCCTCGACGCCCGTCATGCCTCCTCCCTCGCAGGCGAAGAAGATGGACGGCTGGAACGACGCACCGGTCTTGCCCATGCCTGCCCGTCGTACTCCGGCACCAATCCCTAGTCCTGCTCCCGCATTCTCGCCCTTCTCTGGCCAGACTGCGCCTGCACCTGGACAGCCTGGTGTCGCTCCTCCTCCTCGTGGACCATCGGCTGCTCCTCTCCCACCGCCGAAGACCAATGCAAAGCCTCCTCAGCGTGTGACTTTGCCGCCACAGGCTCAGCCCGGCTCTGCCGCCATGACTCCGGCGGTTCAGGGACCTCCTCCTACCGGCGCATACGCCCCTAACCCGGCCCAGTCACCAAGGATGCCCGCTTCGAGCCCATACGCACCGGCTGGCGCTGTCAACCCAGGAGCACCGATCTCGGTACCTCCTCCTAGGGTGATTGCTCCCCCTCCTCAGGCAAACCCCTACGCACCACCTCCTCAGGCTGCTGCACCACCACAAACCTCGGCATACGCGCCAGTGCCTCAGCAGAACGCTCCGGCAGCTACCTCTCCGTACGCGCCTGCAGCAACTACCGCTCCCCCTGTCAACCCATATGCTCTTCCGTCTATGGGTGCACGAATGCCTGGCTTGTCTGGCCCATCGGCTCCTCCACAGGCCGCTGCTCCTCCTGCTGCTATCCCCCCTCCACCTCAGGGTCCTCCTCGTCAGGCACCTGCGCAGTCTTCGCAGACCGCTGCCGCTTTGCAGAGACTGCCTACACCTGCGCAGTCTCCTCCTGCGGGTCAGTATGCCCAGCTCGCCCAGCCTGCCGCATCCAAGGCACCCAAGTATCCTGCCGGTGACAGGACGCACATTGCGCCTGCGAACAAGCCCATCTTCGATATCCTTAACGCTGAGATGCAGAAGATCAAGGCTCAGGCACCACCGCAGTTCAAGCGGCCCGTCCAGGACACTGAGAAGCGCCTCAACATCTTCTTCGACCTCGTCAATAACGATGACGAGACCTTGTCGAAGGAGTTGCTAGGAGAGATGTTGAAGCTCGCACAGCACGTTTCAAGGAGAGATTGGAGTGAGGCTGCTGCTATTCAGTTGGAGTTGTTGACGAACAGGACGCAGGAGTGTGGTGTTTGGATGGTTGGTGTGAAGCGGTTGTTGGATATGGGAAGGTCGTTGCCCGCATAAGTGAAGATAATAGGACTAGGGGATGAAAAGAGCATTGTAGCGGGCTAAAGATATCATGTTGCCATTATCCATGAGCTGCCCAGGTTCATGGTTGCCATGACTGCAGGTAAGCAAGCGGTCCCTGCGCAAAGGTGAACACGTAAACAAACCCGTCGACACCCTGAGACGAATCAATTGATCTGCACCACCAAGTTCAACAGACGAAGTAGCGGATTAGTGGTTCATGGTACTCTTTGCGAGGTCTCCATCCCCAAAGCGCCGCCAGTTGCCCCCAACTACAACGCGACAGGTCTCTACCACCAAAGGTACACAAGAAGTGAAGCTCCTACCGTCGGGAGTGAACGGAATATCCTCCTTGTCTCCAAGTGCAATTTCCGTTCATCCAAACTCGAAAGCAATACTGTATACAGCAGGTGGACATGCAGTTTTATCGCAATTCCGTGGGCCCGAGGAGACCTTACAACGAATCTTCTCTGCGCCGAGGAATGTCGAGGCAGCGAATGAACGTTCCCGAGCCCGGTATGCGAGTCCGGGTGGCCCAGCAAATCCGGTAGATGCTAGGGCTGGCAGGCGCTCGCCATCAAAGCTCGGACCGAATGCAAGCTTGGCTGCTGCATACATCGTCAATGGGAGCTCGCCTTCCTCCAGGGGCCGCTTCAGCGCTCCGAACACCGGCAACACATACTCTGACAAAGGTTCAGAGAGCGGTGCTCCTGTATGCGCCAACCGGGTCAGTCCTTTCATCAGCACAGCTCTCTCACCCGATGGAAGATTCGCTGCTGTCGGAGAAGAGGGTGCTAAACCTCGGGTTCTTATCTACTTCCTCGAAGATCTTGAAGCCAATAACTACCCATTCGTCATCCAGGATAACGACCACGGCATTCAATGCTTAGCATTTAGTCCCTGTTCGAGGTATCTGGCAGTGCTGGGTGTCATGCATGACGGGTTGATCAGTGTTTACGATTTGGGCGTCAAGACACGAGTACTCAAACCCGAGCTTGTAGCGAAGAATAATGTGAAGTCCGCTATCTTCGATATGCAATGGGTCAGTCATGGAGAAAACTCGACGTTGGTGACCGTGGGACGTAGGCAAGTGCGCAGATGGTTTTGGACGACGGACAAGGATAAACCGCCCGGGCACTCAAAGTTCGTCCCAGCTTTACTGCAGAAACGAGATGTTATCCTGGGTGACGAGGCGTTCAGTGATGGCGAGTTCGTGTCTGTACGTGGTCTGGGAAACGAGAAGGTGGTGGTCGCATCTCGCACTGGTTCCATCTTCGCCTTTGAGGAAAACGGACCTAACAACCTTATGCGTGTACACGATGTCGGTCACGGTGTTCTTAGCATGGATGTCGATTACATTGATGGCTGGCTCTGGGTTGGTGGCCCAGGCGGCGTTCTGACACCGGTGGATACGGACCTGTTCCATTCTGGATCCTCCCAGGGCTCGCGCACTCCGCCCAAAATCCCAGCTCTGGTACCGTCCGACGCTGACATCACCACCGTTCTTTTCCTTGGCAAGAATCAGATTGCTGTGGTCAATGATCGCCGTACTATCCATCTTCTGACTGTAACTGCGAAGGACGAGGAGGAGTCGGTTCTTGAGCGCAGTGCGCCATGTCACGAAAATGCTATCAAAGGTGTCAGGAGGTTATCCATGACTAACTCTCTGGGCGCAACACACATGACATGGGATGCGCGGGCTGTTTGCTTCTGGACGGAGAACAGTTTCCTGCTCGCAAAAATGGATATCGATATCGAACAGCGTAATTGGGGCGTTGACGAGTACGAGGTCAACGAACTGGAGTGTGCGGCGTTGACATCGGACGGGCAGCTCATTGCCGGCGATAAATACGGTACTGTCTCTGTTATAGATTTGGAAACCGAGGAGATTGTTTTCCGGATGTCTGACGCACATCTTGATGCGATTTCCGGTATCGACATAGCGAAGAATGGCGATGTCCTACTATTTGTCACGGCTTCCCGCGATCGGACGGCGCAGATTTTCGCCAAGTCGAAAAGCAAGCCAGCATGGCGTATTGTGGATACTGTGGAGGATACTATGCCTATGACTCGTGCTGTTTTCCTGAGGAATGCGCTGGTTCTTGCCACTTGCTCCTCTAACGAGAAAGTTCTCACGATCCGCAGATTGGCGCGTCCACCAATGCAAAATGAGGCAAATGAACTTCAGATGGCGTTTACTCTTCCGCACAAGATTACTCTATCAAATTCACCATGTGACATGCTTGCTCGCAGCGCTGGCAAGAGTGAGCTTATTGTGACCAGTTCTGATGGTACTGTTCACATTATCGATTGTGGAGATGCGGTAGGCCTGTTGCCGCCAAAGGTGGATACATGGAGGACAGACACGGCCTTGGCACGCGTCAGTATTATGCACCTGGATCGGCCAGTGTTGGTTCGCGATCAACATAAAAAGCAAAGGCAGTCCAACTTGCTGATTGCTGCGATCGGCAAGGATAAGAGTTTGAGAATTTACGACTACGCAACTGGTGGGCTGGTAGTAAGCCAAGCACCGCAGTGCCGCGGTCCCACAGGCATGGTTTTTGTTAGGTACTTCCCGCAAGCCAACGCAGTTCACGCATATGCACTGGTTGTCACGACGAGTGATGGTGTCATCTGTCGCATGAAAGTCGAAGGCCTCAGAACAGTCTGTCCTGTTGATTCATCAAGCCCTGCCCTCGCGGGACGTGTCGTAAGGAATACCAAGACCAAGGAGCAACTCGCTACATGGGAGATTTCCGAAGCCCCTGGGACCCGCATGTCAGCTCAAGATGGAGCTCAGAGCTCCGCTACCTTCGACAGCTACGATGATGAGCTTGCCAAGCGGTTCTCTCCCGTTGGCGAGTGTCCATCTACTCCCACTGGTCCAGGGAAACGTGATCCGGGGCGTACGGGGCGTACGTTCGGCGTGCGCAAGTCTGTTTCCATTCCTAACCTGCGCCAAAGCGCCGCTGGAACGAATCGCGGTCTCGAACCGCCTGAGTCGCCAACAAAACTCGCTCTGCGTTATGCAGCATCCAAAGCAGCGAGACCGGATATGACCCCGCCATCCCGCGCAAAGGTTGCATCTTGGCTTAACGATGCTGCGACCAATGCCTCGGTCAGCCCCGTTAAACCTTCTATGAATGGCAAAGAGGAAGCTCTGTCGGTTGCGGAAGAGATTGTGGTTTCCTTGCGGTATCTACGCAATTTGCTTCAGACAGAAGACATCGCAAATGCAAAGAAAGCTCCAAGAGAAGAGGAGACTTTACAGTCGTTATTGAATGAGTTCAAGAAGACTTCGGACATGATCACGGGATCCGGTGTCGAAGCGAATAGTGCCGTTAACGATCTGGAGAGAACCATGGCCAGACTGGGTATGGAGGGTTTCGCCAGTCGACTCGTTGAAGAAGTGAGGAAGGCAGCAGGAGGCAAGCCTTCTCTGAGTGACACTCTGGCTGGTTTGGAGTCCCGGGGAGAGGAGAAAGAGCACTCAGAGTGACGGTGTGTAGGATGGAGAGCATAATTCTCAAGGCGGTATATGGCGGTGTATGGCGTACTTCTTATTGTTAGCACTTTATATGGGATAATCCTTAGGCTTTCAGAGCATCAACAACATATGATAATAGTTAGTTGGTATCTTATCCAATGTCCATACTGAAAATCACACGCCTATCCTGATGTAATGTTCCCCATGCAAAATCATATAGCATATCCATCACCCACCATCCCCGGCCTATCTCTCTCGATCATAGACAATCCCGTGTCATGATTTGTAGGCAGGATAATCAGCGGGATACTGCAGTCGAAGGTATTGCAATGTACCTGCTCAGGCGGCAGCATTACCGTTCCCCGATCATCGCTATGTACCGGTTCCAATAACTCCGGGTATGTTGGCTTTTCCACGGGTATCTCGGGGTCATCCAGCGGTGAAGGTGTCACAAACTCAAGCCGTAATGACCACTGCTGACTCACTCCACTCGTACTAAACCCCGGCGTCCCACCCAACGGTACCACCATCCCAAACCCAACTCGTTCGGCGGCAGTCACGCTCTCGTTGAATTCACCCCATACCTTTCGCGTGGCACGCATTACGCTCTCACGACTCTTCGCACTCATGACCGGATCGACAATCTCACAACTCTCGAGTGTGACGCGAATATGATGGCACTTTATCCTCGCTTGTCGGAAATCAAGGGATGCAGTGATTGTCTCCCCGAGTTTATAGGCGGGGCGGGCGAGGGTTAGGTGGCCTACCCTCACACCATTCCGTGCAAGGTCGTAGGTTGAGGTGTTTGAGATATCCGCGATTCCACCTCCTCTAATCGCCTCCTCAATTGCTTCACGGCACGAGATCCTTCGTATGAACGATTGTCGTCGACTTTGACTCGGTGACTTCAGCGGCCTCGGTATTCTCTCATGCTGGCCATGGTATGAGCCCATACCCTGCATCTGCATTGCCGTATTAATCGATAACGAACTCCCACTCCTAGCACCGATCAACCTCGGTCGTCTAGGTGTGCTCCGCCCACTATTGGCAGTGCTGTCTTCAGATTGATCCAGCAAGTCCGCGACATAGCTCTTGAAGTCATCATATGTACTTTCCTTCTTTTGCTTCGTCACACCATCCCGAGCTGTTGGTGCTTGATACGACTCTCGCTTCACCGGACTCGATTCTCCACTCCCATGGCCGTTACTTGACCCCACACACGCCGTAACAGCCGTATCCCGCAGCAACACAAACGGGCTGAGCATGTCATACACCGGACACTTCCCAAACTCATTAACATTCGCAAAAACCCGAAACGGGACCTCAACCCTCCCCACACCCTGCGTCCCCGGCTTTTGTACCCCAATCACGAGGTTATACGTAATCTTCAACGCCTTGCCTTTATGTGTCGGGGGTAATTCCCGCGGTAACTGGAAAGTGTAGGAATACGTCCTCGACTCACCCGGTCCCAAGCGTAGATCCACAAACAAGATGGACTGCGGCGTTGCTAGGACGGGGACATCTCGAGCGGACGCTTCCTGAGTCATCTCTTTTACCGTACTCTGTCCCCCACCTCCCAGAAAACCACTCAAAGCCCGAAGACCCCATGAGGAAGTGGATTTCTTGATACCGATGACGCCACCGCCCGATGATGTACCGATGATAGAGCGTTTCTTGATATCGGTGAAGGAGGAGGCTTGAACGAGGGATTCGTCGACGATGAAGGAGCCGTGGAGCTGAGCGTAGCCCATCAACAGTGTCTCCTCAACCTCCACATCTTGGATTTCCTGTCGGGGAGGGACGGCTAGGGAGGAGTTCCGGCTATGTTGTTGGAGAAAGGATGGGCGTCGGTGACCTACGCCGGTTGGGGAGGAGCTGTATACTGAATTGTTGTTGCTGGAATTCGCCATGGAATATAAGTCGATGGAAGGTCGCACACTGGGCGGCATAGACGAGATCTCGGAGTCCTGGTATTCAGACGCGATACTAAAATCAGTTTGTTCCGTGAATGTCCTACTCCTCACAATTGGCGTTGGACGCTGAAACCCCAACTCGGTAGATACGGAAGATGATGCTGGCGCCTCAGGTCCTGCTTCGCCTTCGGCTTCGGGTTCTTCGGTGAGGATGGGTACCGGTGGTGGTGAGGGCGTCACTGCAATTGCCGGCATCGTGATTTCCTTACTCGCCGGAGGAGGTGGAAACACGAACTTCTTCGTCGACAGGTCATCCTCGCCCTCTCTCCTCATACTCATAGACCGTCCACTACTCCGTCTCGAACCCGTGGGTGGCCGGGCATGGGCGTCGTAGCTGTCCCCTCTATCACTCCGTCCATATATCGGTGGTCTTCTCGGTTGTGTGTTATCCAGTGTGGTTGTGGGAGGAGCACCCCACCCCTCGAATGTATTCTTATCCGGTTGCGGTGTTTGTGGGATTTTGACGTGTACCCCACTCACTCTCCTCGTCTGCTGCGGCACAGAGCTCAACGACACAGCTCGATTATGCCCTCGCCCGACATCGAGCGGTGGTGGTCTCCGCGGGCTACCGATTGCTTTCTCCAAGATTTGGCCGATTGACATGATTGAAAGACTCCGGCCATGGGTGCTCAGCTTTCGTCGGGAAGAGGAGTGAGATTGATCATCCTTCGCCCGTACAGGCAACTTCTGCCGCGCAAACGGTGGACTCGGTGGTCCCATGAACGAATTCGATCTCACCATCCCTGTCCCCGCTCCCGTCCCTTGTTTCTCCAGAAACCTCGATGCCCCTCCATGTCCATTATGCGATGACGAAGGCCTCCTCACCCGTGCGTTATTGACGAAAGTGATGTTGCACGTAAACAATTCCCCCCCAAAGAAAGCATTTTCTGGAAAGTCGACTTTGAAGCTGATATTTGAATGCGCATTTAGTCCGGCCATGAGCTCGGGCTCTCAATGGCTATAGCTCTGGCCTCTTCGTTCCCCGGAGTCACCCTGTCGAGGACGTTGGACGCGCTGGTATATGGGGATGCGAGGTGAGGCAAGGTGATGCGGCCAGTTGCCCGCGTATCCAAGCTTCCACTCTGACGTTACACCAACAACATCTGAGCATTTACTCCCTACGGCAATGAAGCTTTACTCCATCTCCATCCTCCGCAACGAGTCAAAACCCGCCACGGTGTTGGCCTCCGCGGAAGACCTCTCTTCCTTTGGATTCTTCCAGCGTGGATCGTACGTTCCCCAATCCCCCCTTGACCTCCCTTCACTCTTCGTGTACGCAGGTATTAACATTTTGTGTGCAGAGTCGGCGAATTTATGACCTTCTTCTCCAAAACAATCGCAGAACGCACCACCCCAGGCCAACGCCAAGACATCGAAGAAGGAAACAACTACGTCGGACACGTCTACGCTCACTCCTCCGGTCTCGCCGGCGTGATTATTTCCGACAAGGAATACCCGGTGCGGGTGGCATACTCCCTCCTCAACAAAATCCTGGACGAGTTCATCACACGGCATCCTAAGCCCAGATGGCAATCCGACCCCATGAACCCATCCGCTCCTGCACCATCAACGCCTTTCCCGGAGTTGCACACCTATATTGCACGCTACCAAGACCCGAAACAGGCTGATACCATCATGCGCGTCCAACAAGAACTCGACGAGACGAAAGTCGTCTTGCACAAAACGATTGAGAGTGTGTTGGAGAGAGGAGAGAGATTGGATACGCTTGTTGATCGGAGTGAGGCGTTGAGTGCACAGAGTAGGATGTTTTATAAGCAGGCGAAAAAGACGAATAGTTGCTGTGTGGTTATGTAGGGGACGCTACGGAGCCGTACATGGTGTGTGTTACCTAGGGGGGTGGAGGGAGGGTGGTGGGCAATGTCAAAGACGAAGCACGTTCGGAAGGCAAGAAAAGACGGGCACTTACCCGGGCTATATTATTGGTGATATGGTGAACTGTGTGGATCTGGGTGTTTGGCTTGGAAGGCTTTATATGATGTTGTCGTGGATCGGTGTGTTGGTTTGGACGTGCCCGCGTGTTTTGGGCTTTGCGATAATAATAGAGTTTCTTCAATTCGTCAATAAGCAGCACAGCTCATGAAGCAACCCCTGTATGCATTGAAACCATGACCTGTTTCCATTGATAAAATGCCCATTATGTATCGTTTTCGCCTGACCCTTCAAGCCGCCACAGACTCCTTCGGCTTCAACAACCCCTCCTCGATCAACTCCGCCTTAATCTGCGCCCTAGTCTTCAACTGGTGAATCGGCGTCAACTTTGGCGTCGGAATCGGTGGCAAACCGTCCTCGTCCACGCTGTTCTCCCTGACTTGGTCCGACAACATCTTCCTATGAATCTTATTCCTAAGCCTCCATCCCACAACCCCAATCTCCTTCATCCTCGCCATCTTACAACCCGTCACATACGCATCCAATCCACCTACCTTATCCAACGTCCTCAATAACCCCGTCGTAACCTTCATCTTGAACTTCTTGTTGAGGGTTTTGGAGTAGAGCGTTGAGCGTTGGATGTTTGGCAACCATGTCCTCCGGTTTTTGTTCTTGAATTCAGAGATGGAGTTTCCAAACTGGATGTGTTTGCCACCGTAAAGACCGCGGTCTTGTTGTTTGAAGGTGAGGGAGTGACCGGTGACAGGGACGTATTGGCCGTTGATCTTGCCTTTGAAGGTGCGGATTTGGGTGGTTTGCACGGGCTGGACGGCGAGTGCGGTTCTGCTTGAGGCCCGTAGCGAGGGAAATATTGACCGAAGGGAGAACATGGTGTTCGTGGTTGTAACTTTTCTTGACGGTGGAGGTTACCGGTATGGAGGTTATGCACGAGTATGCAATAAATTGGGAGGGTCAGCGCAGCCCACCTCCTAAAGAAAGTACATCAAGAATAGGATCTGGAAATGTAGAAGATCTGAAAGGCCATATCCTCTGAGTTGCTAGCACTTTTAATTCACTACCCTTCAACCTTCACACCGAGTCGAGAGCCGTGCCACACTCCCCCTCCCACGCCACGCCCGCCCTCCCGTATAAATCTTCCCCGACCCGCGCATCCTCAACAACCCACAATGGGTTTGTGCCCGTCTCGCCGCGCCGTCCTCCTCGGAGGTTCGGTCGTAGCTTGAGATGGGTACACCGGCTAGATGGATGCATCACCTTCTCACCCTGCGCTTGAGCACTTCCTTGTGTCGTGGTCGCGCAGACGAGAGGGAACTTCTGTATGGTGTTGATCCCGTCGACAAACCCTCGATTGACGGATCCCATTCCATGTTGATGTTCGCCTTCGGGCTGAGCTCCATGGGTGGGTGACGGGGCGTTATATTCCTACTCCTTCCGTGCGTGCTCCCTGGAGTTTTGCGGTTGGGAAAAACCATATCGGCCACAAACCTTTCTATCGGTCATACGAGTTCGTCGCGACGTAATTGCTCTCGGGACGTTGTCTTATCATTGAATGAATGGTGTATCATGCTAGGGTGTCTTTGTTGAATAGATGCTGTTCCTCCGATATTCCTTCTTGTCCCCGTCGCCTAGTCCATTGTTTGATGTCATCATGCCAACCGCAAGAACCCGAATGACACATTCACCAACAACCCAGCGATAATCGCAATCTGCGTTCTCCGATTAAACACACCCTCCCTTAACAAAAATATTGCAAAAACGCCCTGTAAAGCTTTGTCAGTTCCCTGTTCACATACGATCTTCAAGTGGGAATACCGCAAAGAACCCAATCATCAACCCTTTAAACATATCCCAATACATCCCCTCTCCAAGCTCCGCCGTCGCAGTCGCTGCATCTCCAGCAGTGGTATTCGCACCCTCATCCATCCACCTCTCCTCCATCTCTCGTGCGCGTGCTTGTGCGGCTTCATTGTCTTCGTCCTCGCCATCTCCTACCCCACCACCTTGCAGGCGATGGAATTGGGCACGGAGATTGGCGATATCGGCATCTGAGAATCCTGCGTTGCGGAGTCTGTCGAAGCCGGTTGGGAGGGGTAGTGTCGATGGTCCTGTTGGTGTTTCGCTCTCTTCCCCATCGGCGGTGACTGGTCGTGCTTCTGCTTCGAGTTCTTCGTGTGTTGCTTCATCGCCGACAGAACAATGTACCACGGCCCCTCTTTGTACTTCATCATCCTCCTCCTCAACCGTCGAGCGAAGTCGCAGTTCTGTCTGCAACGATCCTGAATCCCGTAATACTCTTCCACTATGAATTAACCTCAACCTCCTCCTCCCAAACTCCGGTCTCTGCTCCCTAATCTTCTGCTTTACAGTCTTAATCACCGCACTCGGCACCAACTCCACATTAAGATCCGGCGGCTGTGGTATCGTTCCAGCGAAACGGATCGTAAGGTGGACCTGCGATGGTGGTGCTGGCGCGGATCCGCGGCTGAGATTGAATGTTTGTAGAGGGATGTATTGAGCATTTGATGTTCCTCCGAAGGGTCCGGGCATTGTTGGATGGCTCCGTGGTGGAGGCGGTGAATTGTTTGTTTGGTGGAGGGTTTGCTGATGTCACCGGACGCACCCCAAAATGCAGGGCACCGATAACAATTAGAAGCACCGCGCAACGAAGGTTCGTCTCGCAAGACATGAAGGATATAACACTAGGATATAAAGCCTAGGATAACTGTCAGCTACATCGCACCTAAAGAGACGATTGTATGAGATAGGTATCTGCTGTAGCAATTGCACAACGTGGCACTTCGATTAGACAACGCTTGCCCTGCTCTGCGCTCTCTCACTTCCCCTAGACCCCTTCGCCGCCCCAATCACATCTTCACTAGCCTTTCTCTCTTTCTTCGTCGCATGCCTGGTCTCTTTCCCGGCTGATAATCTGGATTCCTGTCGCATCGCTTCATCCGCATGGCCAAGTCTAGTTTTCGCACGCTCAATGCCCTCGAATAAGTCGTGCACATGTGCGCCTTCCAGAGGCGCATACTTCAAGGCATGTCGCTCGAGCTTCTTCAATCGTATGCCGAGGTCAGAAATCTCCTTTGAGAGTGAGGTGAGCGAAGCCGACTTGGCGTATGATGATGACAATCGTACATTCTCTTCACGTAGACGAGCCATTTCCTGCTCAGAACGTATCTGTGCGATCGTGTGAGCATTAAATCCTTCAGAGGACTTCATGGATTGTACCTGTAGCTCACTCGTCTCCTTATGTAGCGTTTCATTCGCCAACCTTAGCTTCTCAAACTCCTTCTGCGACTCCCCACCGTCTTCGTCCTTCTTGATTTGAGTTCGCAATGCTTCAACTTCCCGCTTGACCGTTGTCTCCAGCTGTCTGCATCTCCTCTCGCTTTCCTTCCTTTTGCACCTTTCTTCGATGACCTCTTTCAACCCCTCCGAGAGCATCTGCTCCAATTTCTCACAGCGAAGCTGCAGATGCGCCATACGAACAGTCGCCTGAGTTCTCTCTCGTCTTGCGGTGTCAACAGCATCCTGGTACTTTATCTTATATGTTGAGCATAGCGATTCGTATTGACGTTTTTGCAAAGATATTTGATCCTCCAGTCTCCTCAATGCATGCTCCTCACCGTCACTGGCAGGCGCTGAGATGTCCGCATTCCCTCGGCGAAGTCGCAGGGCATTCCGCAGCTTTGCATTCTCCTCCACGACCTCCATCAACGCTGTTCGTTCCGATACAAGCGCCTCCTCCAGCTTCTCGACGGTTTCCCCGAGCTCTTCAATGCGTTCTTCCGCTGCATCAAGACGTTGTTCGAGTCTACGTCGAGTGTCGAAGTCCAAGCGAAGGCCGTCCAGTCGGTCAGTCAAGGTTGCCATTGCTATCTTGGTTGTGTATGCACTGGGTTGTATGCGTGTCGTTCTGTTATTGTACCGCGCGCCGGCGTGCATACTGAGGATTTGAAGTACCGGCCCTTAGTTACTTTGGCGCGACATCCTCGCCGTTTCTTATTCAACACGACGCCGTTTTCTCATTCGTCTAGAAACGCGCTTTCCTGCAGGAGCCGGTGCGCGTAGATTACGACACGAACTTCAAGCTCGCAAGAACCATTCGAAGTGTCCCTCTTCACCGCAATGGATATCCGCTCATATTTTGGAGGAAAGTCCTCTGATCCACCATCAGCGAAGAAGACTGTGAGTAAGCCTGTACGTGTGGCGGCATATAGAGGGCGAACAATGGCTGATCGAACAATAGGCAGCAAAGAGCTCGGCAAAGAAGACTGAGGAGAAGGGCAAGGGACGGAAGAAGAGAGTTATTGGTGGGGATTACGCAGCAGTCTGTAACAAACTTTGCTGACACCTGTTACTACAGAATCGGACGAGGAAGAGGAAGAAGAGCCGTCACCAAAACCCGTCGCCAAACCTACTCCAAAACCCCAAAAGGCCGAGCCTGAGCTCAAAGCGACAGATGCCTCGGCATACTTCGGCTCCAACAAGATCTCAAAAACAGCCCCAGCTCGTAAGACTAAGCCAGCGGCACCGAAGAAGGCTGTAAAAGACGAGGACGACTTTGATGACAACATGTTTGACGACGACAATCTGATACGTGAGTTGGAAGAGGAGGAGGAGCGAAGTCAGAGAGAGGCTAGCCAAAAGGCCGCCAGTCAATCGCAACCTAAGGTCGAGTCGAAGAAGGAGGTCATCGACTTGGAAGACGACGCGTTTGAGGACGAAGTCGTTTCAAAGCCAAAGAAACGAGCTCCGCCCAAGGAGATCTTGGAGATCAAGGATGATGACGAGGATGAGGACATGGAAGATGTGAAGCCACCCCCTAAGAAAACCGCAGCCAAGCGTAAGGCGCCTGAGCCCGAGTCGGATGAGGAGCCTAAGAAGAAGGCAGCTCCTGCAAAGAAGCCACGTACTACTACGAAGAAGGCAGAGCTGGCGGGCGCAGAGCAATCGGCAGAGGTTCAAGCTATCCTTGATTCGATTCCATTAACGAATGCTCCTCCACCACCGGACAGGCCGGCTGACCAGAAGTTCAACTACCATGCCTTCGCTGCCAGCAAACCCGCCGACGCACCGACCGGTACGACCGAACTCCCCGTTGGTGCGCCAAACTGTCTCGCAGGTCTATCCTTCTGCTTTACTGGCATTCTGACAACACTTCCCCGCGAAGAGGGTCAAGAACTTGTCAAGCGTCACGGAGGCAAGGTCGTTACTGCTCCATCCAGTAAGACTTCCTACGTCGTTCTTGGTGAGAATGCTGGACCTAAGAAGTTGGAGACCATTGCGAAGAATAAGATCAAGACTATCGACGAATATGGTCTGTTCGAGTTGATCAAACGACTGCCTGCAAACGGAGGTTCTGGCAAGGCAGCTCAGGATCACGCGGCCAAGATGGCAAAGGAAGAGGCAAAGGTCAAGGAGATTGCTAAGGAGATGGAGCAACAGGAGAAGGCAAGAAAAGAGGCCGCAGCGGTCAAGTCTGACTCTGCTGGTGAGGCTTCCCCTACTGAAACCACCGACCTGTGGACGACAAAGTACGCACCTACAGCGATGAAGGACATTTGCGGAAACAAGGGACACGTGGATAAGTTACAGAAGTGGTTGCATGACTGGCAGAAGTACGAGAAGGCAGGATTCAAGAAGGGTGGTCCAGACGGATTGGGTTTGTTCCGCTCTGTCATCATGTCTGGTCCTCCTGGTATCGGAAAGACTACCGCAGCGCACTTGGCCGCAAAGCTCGAGGGATACGACGTTTTGGAGTACAACGCTTCTGACACTCGTTCCCAGAAGCTTATGCGTGAGGCTTTAGCAGGCGTCATGGACAACACGTCTCTTTACGGATACTTCGCCGGTGACGGCAAAGCTGTTCAGAAGGACAAGGGCCGTCTCGTGCTCATCATGGATGAGATTGATGGTATGAGTGGTGGTGACCGTGGTGGTGTTGGGCAGTTGAAGCTCTTGATGAAGAGTACCAAGATTCCCATTATCTGTATTTGCAATGACCGGAAACACCAGAAACTCAAGCCTCTTGACAACACCTCTTTCGAGATGCCCTTCCGGAAACCTGATGTCAATGCCCTGAGGTCGAGGATTATGAGTATCGCTTTCCGTGAGGGATTGAAAATCTCTCCACAAGTCGTGGAACAACTCGTCGCGGGCACCAATGGTGACATGCGTCAAATCATTAACTTGATGTCAACCTGGCGCCTCAGCAAGACCAACGTCGACTTCGACAGCGCCCAATCCTCCGTCAAGAGTGCCGAGAAGCACATCGTCCTCAAACCCTGGGACATCGTTGGCAAACTTCTGAGCGGTGGTATGTTCCACCAATCCTCCACCGCAAGACTCAACGACAAGATGGAACTCTATTTCAACGACTTCGAGTTCACACCTCTCATGATGCAGGAAAACTACCTCAAAACCACGCCGGACGCAGCACGGAAAGAGACGGACCAACGCATGCAAAAACTCAAACACCTCGAACTCGTCGAGAAAGCCGCATCCTCGATCTCCGACGGTGACTTGTGCGACGCGATGATTCACGGTCCACAACAACAATGGTCACTCCTCCCCGCCCATGCAATCTTCTCCTCCGTCCGCCCCGCATCCTTCGTCGCAGGCTCACGCGCAGAAATGGGGAAGTCGTCCTATAACCCAATGGCAGGCGGTTTCGGGGGTGGATACTCCTTCACTGCCTGGCTTGGCAACAACTCCAAACAAGGCAAACTGCAGCGTTACCTCCGCGACATCCAAGCACACATGCGTCTCCGAACCTCAGGCGACAGAAACGAAATTCGACAATCGTACCTTCCCGTCTTGTTCGACCGTCTGCCTGTTCAGCTTGCTAAGAATGGCGTGGATGCGATTGGGGATGTGATTCAGCTCATGGATGAGTATTTCTTGAATAAGGAGCATTATGACGAGATTTTGGAGTTGAGCTTGCCGCCGAATGATGGTGATGCGATTCTCAAAGAGATTCCGGCTGCGACTAAATCGAAGTTCACGCGGGAGTACAACTCCGGCTCACACCCCATCCCCTTCCACAAGATTACCTCGACTGTCGGGGCTGGCAAAGTTGGTGGCGGTGGTGGGAAAGCAGAAGCTGATTCTTTGGATGTCATTGATGAGGAAGCTGATGATGCGCCGGTTGTCGAGGATGAAGTTGCGGAGGATGATGACGATGATCTGAGTAAGGATTCATTGGTTAAGGCGAAGCCCGCTGGGAAAGGGAAGAAGGCCGCTGCGCCGAAGAAGGCAGCGGCTAAGAAGGAGCCGGCCACGAAGAAAGCTCCGGCGAAGAAGGCTGCGAAGAAATAGTCATAGAAGGTAGGAAAGGTGGGGTCTTTGGGATATCAGTTTTGGCGTAGGAAATATTACTACAGTATAACCAACACCATGCGTATACTACGATACGGTCAATTGCAATCGCAGTTGTAACTATAACCATATTTGATTGATATAGGCCTCAAAACAGATCTCATGGTCCGTGAGCGGGCATGTGTAGACAAGAGCTGTCATCTCATGCCATGCCAACTCTAAATTGCGGTGCACGAGTTTCCCCACCGAATCACATGTCCCAACCTCAACCTCACCAAATGAAATCGCCCATTCACGTCTATATAAGGCCCTAAACCCGGTCCTCCCTTTGCCTTTGATCCGGTATAAACCTTGGAAAGCGAAATGTCTTCACAACCCCGTGAACGCCGCCGGCCTTCCGTTGCGAAAGATCCCACGCCTCCGCACCACCTCCTTCTAAAGCGCTCCGGCTCGCCCTCCAACGACCCAACTGCAAACTATGAAAATGAGGATTGGGCACAGAAACTTAGCGAATCCGGCCAGCTGCCTGAAGCAGCATTGGATGAAAACGGGCAGAGAAAGGTAGATGAGGAAAGGGAGGGAATGAAAGCCGATGTCGGCGGTGACGACGATTACGCAAACTACGGGTACATCGCAACAAATGTCTACTCCGGCCTCCATTCCAAGAAAACCGGCATATTCAACGAAGCCGGCCCCGGCTCCGGCACCAACACCCCCGGCCTCATGGGCGGCGACGACGAAGACTACGGCGGTATGGTCCCGAAGAGCGCGATCACGAGAGATTTGCAGATGTTACAGGGTGGGGCACAAGGCGGACAGAGAGGATGGGAGACGCCGCCGGAGAGGAGGGCACAGGGGTATGGTGGGGAGACGGAGACGGCGAACGACGTTGGGGCGTAAGAACATGATTGCGTGAAAGACAAGAGACGATGCACATGCAATTGCACTCGCACTCGCACTTGATGGTCTACTGTGAAGTAGGACAATATGAGTTATCAGTTGTCATAGGGTGATTCCGATCGAGGACTTCTTCTTCAGAGATAAGCTCAACCCTCCTCGCCCGATGATGTCATCCCCAACACCCGCGACCCTCCGTAGATAAAGTCAAAGTTCACCACCAAACCCTTCGCCCAGCCAACACTACCAATTACAATAGATCAAACGAAAATGTCATTCTCAAGCGTCTCCTACTCCGAACCAAACAACAAAGAAATCGGTTCCCTCAAGCAGTCGGAACAGAAAGGAACCCCAACCGATACCGCCGGCGACGCAGCCCACGGAACATACGGTACCGCGAATGGTCTACCTAGAAAGGGACCCTCAAAGGATCCTGGACTCTTTGGAGGTGGTTAGAATCCCTTCCTCGCCGTCTGTTTTGTTGGATCAAAGTGCTGATTGACTTGGGCGAAGCCGCTGGAACCGATTACTCAAACGAAGACCTCGTCCCAGAAAACAACATGGCGGGTCTGAGCAAAGACACGAAGCCAAAGCCCGCCGAGGCATCTCCGTTCGCGAAGGCCGAGACGAAAGATTTTGGAAAGGCGGAGACGGAGGAAGAGGAGGTCACCGAGCAGCAGAGGAGGCAGCAGGGGATTGATAAGAAGGACGAGATGGATCAGAATATCGGTGCTTGAAAAAGCCATGGAAGAGGTGTAAGAGTATGGGTCATTCTGAGAGTGCATAAGAGATTCCAAGAGACAATATGATACTGGCATATGCGAAGAGAAAAAGCGCCGTTCATGTACAGCAGATGCTTGATCAAGAGAGAAGCCTGATGAACCCTATTCCCGAACCCAATCATACCGCAACTATCCTAAATCCCTTTCCTCAAAACCCATAACATGCACATCTGTGTCTAATGTTTTATATCACAACCGCCTAAGCAGCAATAGGCCCAACAACCGGCGCCGTAGCAAACTCTCCCTCCGGCACAGGATCACTCGCGCCCACAATATCCTCCGCCTTGGCAACCTGAACCGGCTTCCTCCCAGCATACGGCGGCTCGCCCCTCCTCGCAAAAACCACCTTTCCAGGCAACTTGTGCGCAGCCTCCATCAACGCCGCAAACGCAACCTGCTCCTGAATCCCGCCCCCACCAACCTCAAACAGAATCTTCCCACTCGGCACACGACACGCCCAATAATCAAACGATCCCTTTCCCTTTCCCATACGTGTTTCGTTTCCCTTGGTACAGACGGGTAAATCGGTGTGCAAGCGTTGGAAGATTCGGGCGCCTTTGACGACCTTGATTTTTCGTTTGATGATCGCTTCGGCTGTTTGGAGTTGTTTTGCGGTCATGCGTTCGCCTTCGGACATGAGTCTGATGCCGTATTCGCCAAAGACGATTGTTGTGCCTTTTGTGGAGCCGCCGATGCGGACGGGGATGCGGCCTTTGTGAGCCTTTTTGTGTTTGGTGCGGCGGGGGGTGTAGGTTGAGGCATGGCGGACGGATACCTTGGTCTGAATCTTGGGGGTGGTGAATGCGGTGGGACGGATGGAGGGGGTTGAGGTGCGGAGGAGGGAGGTGGAGATGCCTGTTCAATTACTGTTAGTCCACTGACGGGAACAGACTTCAACGACGCGAACCTCGGCAGGTCATAGAGGGAGCGGCGATGGCCGCACGGCTCGAGGCAAGTAGTGACCGTGCTGATCGCAGCATTGTTGATTTGGATATGTTGGAGGTTTACTGGACGTGCGGATTTTTGGATGTGAGATGCAGGCCGCGGGGGCGGGTCAGGACGGGTGCAGTGAGAGCACTCTGCAAGAGAAACGGAGCAAAGGTGAGAAATACCATGAGTGGGAGCGGAGTTGCAAGTCGAATCTATCATGGTTGAAATCTCTTTGGCATTCCAAATGATGCTGGTCATGGACATCCGCTGCTGGACGGCGCTGCACCGGTCAGCTGCAGGGCCCGAAGAGTCTGGAGAAGCCCGAAATATCTCGAGATGGTGCGATGAACCAAAAACACTTGATCCACGCTCCGTGCTCTCCTGAGGATATCGACAGCGATGTCAGCAACAATGCGACGGACGTTGCTGTCCAGTGCTGCACGATTACAGATCAGAACACCTGTCTACACTTCACTGAAGTCTCGGCCATTATTCAGGATCACCGTGCGATATTCCTCGACCGGGTCTTCAGATGGTCAGTAATGAGTCGCACTACCGTCACATAAGCTTTGTCTGATTCGCCTTTTGCAGAGTGCTTCAAGATCAACCCCGACTCCATCACAATCTTCGACAAATCCTACCCCTCTGACACCTGGACCAACGTACCCCCCCAAATCCTCTCCGCCCTCCCCCGGAAACTCCACCTCCAACCCTCCCACCCCATCGGAATCCTCCGTACAATTGTGGAATCCCGCTTCCCCTCTTCCACCTACGCCCGCCACAACACCCTCCCCGCCATCGTCTCCACGGCCCAAAACTTTGATTCGTTGGGATTCCCAATGGATCATCCCGGGAGGAGCAAGACGGATACATATTATGTCAACGAGAAGACGGTTTTGAGAACGCATACCTCTGCACACCAGGCGGATATGTTTCGGGAGGAGGAGAAACCAGGTTTCCTGATCTCGGCGGACGTGTACAGACGCGACGCAATCGACCGCTCTCACTATCCCGTATTCCACCAAATGGAGGGTGCACGAGTCTGGGACCGCAAAGCCTACGCCTCATCGGAGGAATTGGTCGCAGCAATCACGGAGGATATCAACAACATCCCCCCCACAACTTTCTCCGTCACAGTGGAAGACCCAAATCCCCCTCATCACGCCGAGCGTAACCCGCTGCAACCAACCCACTCCGCACCCGAAGCCGAAGCCGTCGCCGCACACCTGAAGCGTACCCTCGAAGGTGTCGTAGCCGAAGTCTTTGGCCGTGCGCGCCAAGCCAAAATCGAAGCGGGACTCCTTACCCCCTCAACAACAGAGGAACCCTTGAAGATCCGGTGGATCGAAGCTTATTTCCCATTTACTTCTCCCTCCTGGGAACTCGAAGTCTGGTGGGACGGACAATGGCTCGAACTCCTCGGCTGCGGCGTCGTACAACATCCCGTTCTATCCTCCGCCTCACCTTCATGTGAGTCCAAATTGGGATGGGCGTTCGGGTTGGGGTTGGAGAGAATTGCGATGGTACTTTTTGGGATTCCGGATATCAGGTTGTTTTGGACGCGAGATGCGAGGTTTTTGGAGCAGTTTGGGGAGGGTAGGGTGTGTTGGTTTAACCCGTATTCGAAGTATCCGCCGTGTTACAAAGACGTGGCATTTTGGCTGCCGCAGGCGACGGAGCCCGCAGCGGGTGTTTCGGCAGCGGGTGGGTTGGGTGAGATGCAGAATGGCCAGGTGTTCCATGAGAACGACTTGATGGAGATCGTGCGTGGGATCGGAGGTGATCTCGTGGAGGACGTACAGTTGATCGACGAGTTTACGCACCCGAAGACGAAGAAGTCGAGCAAGTGTTACAGAATCAACTACAGGAGTATGGATAGGAGTTTGACGAACGAGGAGGTTGATAATATCCAGGAGAAGGTGAGGCAGGCGTTGGAGAAAGAGATGAAGGTGACCCTGAGGTAGACACTTTCGTCAGGGGGAAAGCAGTTGGCGATGTCACGATAACTTAGAGAAAGCAAAAGATGCATTACTGCCCACCTAACGACTATGCGTGCAACAACACCTGCCCTGTAACTTATCTTGAGAGAGGAGAAGTGAAAAATCCCTTAATCATACACCGAGAACCCCAAATGACCCAACGAACCCAATACGAAACCTTTGAACTTTTGTCAAGCTGTTATCTCAACTCTTGCCCATGCAACATCATCATTTTCGTCAATCCACATCTTCTTTACCTGTCTAGTCGTCACCCTTAACAATTCCGACCTTGGCAGGCCTCAAGCAGCGTCCGTTCAAGGTGAACCCCTGCGACTCACAGTGGAACACAGTCCCCGACTCCTTTCCAGGCATAGGAACCTCAAACAACGCCTCATGCATATTCGGATCAAACTTCTCCTCCAACCCATTAAACCTAACCAAGCCATGCCTCTCCAACGTCCTCATCATAACCTCCTCGGTCATCTTCAACCCCGAATACAAATCCACCAACTCCTTGTTGCGTGCGGAATCGGTACGGTGCTCGACGGGAACGGTGTTGAGCGCGCGCTCAAAGTTATCGACGGATTCGACGAGGTCTTTTGCGAATTTTTGGATGGCGAAGTCTTTTGCGGATTTCATGTCGCGGGCTGTTCGGTCTTGGAGGTTACGGAAATCGGCGACGGAGCGGAGAAGTTTGTCCTGTGCGTGATCATGTCAGTACGAGGCTTCACAAACCCATCACCCATGTTTACACACCTTCAAGTCCTTGATCTGCTCATCCTTAGGGTCAACGGTAGGGGCACCCTCCGCCTTCGCGCCCTCAGCAGCGGGAGTCTCCTCCTTTGCCGCCTCCTCTGCGGGCTTCTGCTCGGAGTAGTATCTGGAGTGGCGAGCGGCGACGAGAGGCGCACGTACGGGAGCGGTGCGGGCAGTGCCGGTGAGTGCTCGGGTGAATGATCTGGTCAACATGTTGTGGTTTGTATAGAGGATCGATGCGATGGATGGCGAACAGCTGGGTCGAGATCGATTGCCTTTCCGTTGGTTGCTGACTGAATTTGCGACCGGCCCCCGAACTTTCTTTAGGGGGCGTGCCTGCGTAGTCGTCGGACAGCCCGCCGAAAACCGGCTGAATTGAACGAGGAGAAGGAGGGGAATTATGGGGATGGATGCGTACTTTTCGACGATAAATGCTGCTGCTTTTCTCTCTCTCCGTTTTTTCTGGACTTCCTTGGCCTTCATCCCGATAGTGCCTGCGTACCCCAGCCGAGACTGGTAACCAAACCCCAGCATTCACACCGGCCCGTCGCTCAACCAACCCTCTCCTTCTATAGCCACTTGATGTCTTCCTCCCAATCCGCCAAAACAACCCATCTCATCAGAAATGCCTTGGAATCCCTGCAAGATGCCCTTCAATCCGACACAGACCTCGCCCTCTCTGACTTCGAGCTCCTTACTGAGATGAACCACGCCGCGGCTGAACGGTATAGAGGGATGGCTAATGCGGCGGAAGGATTAAGGACCGATTCGGAATTTTTGCAGGAACAATGTGGATTTTCAGAACCTTCTCATTGGTGACACAATGTAGCTGATCCGGGCGCACAGATAAGGATATCAAAAAGTACGTTGAGCAGGTGGATGAAGTGTCGAAACAAGTAAAGGAGTTGGAGGGTGTTGCGAAGGAGCTGGATGAGTGGTCAGGAGAACTAGGTTTGGGCCTTGGCTTGGTTCATTTCGTGGAAACAGGTGCTAATGACCAAACAGAGATCAAGTGCCGGCGACTCTTCAAGTAATATTATCACGGATGTATTCAAGACAGCCGCGCGTTGCAGCGTACGAGATATAGGTTCGGCATGTTGATCGGTCTGTTCATTCAGGACCTGACAGATCATGTATCGATGACGCCTCCGATGATTTTGAGGGGAGGGCTACACGGCGAAATTCGAATCTACGGAGCACGACTCTATCGACGTCTTTCTCCCGCGGGAAATACAACGCGCCGGACAAAAAACCACTATCTCAAGGTTTCGTTCACGCAGCTCCTACGTCTTCCCATCGTGCGGGGACGGCACGGTCATGTATGCGTGTGCGTGTGTTTTTAACCGATTAACCCCGCACGGATGATTTACCCGGCGGAACATCTATATAAGTACCTGTGCATCCCACCTTTGTCGCTGCGATTGCGCGGTCACAACATGGCACATACCACCGCGATTGACCTACGCGTTCGGGAGCAGGCGAAGACGGACATTGGATGGGTGGCTATGGGGTTGTGGGACTTGGGTGGGGACAATCGGGTCGCTTAGGGAATATGATCCCGGTAACTGGGGGGTTTACGGGAGTAAAGCGGTGGACGCATTTATGGCTTACGATGGAGCAGTTTGAGAGAAGGATGTGCGCGAAGTGGAAGTTTGCCAATGAGCACCGGCTGCAACGCAGCTCGTAGCAAAGCGGTCGTCCAAGTATACGATGGCCGTGAGCGCGAAAGACGGGACTTGACTGTGCTGAAGCCAGACGGGAACTGTTGCACGGTGTGGTACTCGTAGAAGCGCAGTACGAGGGAAACGAAGATGGACTGACGTGCCCGCAACGGAGTTGGGCAGGAAGACGACAATGGTCTGTCCTTGCGCACGAACAAGCTGAGCTGGTGCATGCTATGGGAGCAGCGAATGTGCTGCGTCTGTGACGGAGAAAGGCGTTCGGCATCGACTGGCCAGTACTGGCCTACACGATGATTGAAGGCCGCGCTACGAGGCCCAGGCAAGCAGATGCGTCCTCAGATTACCATATCGGTGATTGCAGCTCGCTTCAAAGTGTACGGGCGGGTCCAGTCTTTCGGGGCGTCGAGGATTGCTGGCACTTTTCTAGCGGCGATGCCAACCACCGTGATCCCGGTTCACGGGAGGTCACGTTCGCGAGCTGCGAGCTTGGTCCTGTCCGGGTACAAGTATAAGTACCTTTCGCTTCGTGCTGCAATTGTTCTTCGCCGTATCAATGGGGTTGGTTTCCCACGCCAGCCAAGAATTCGATGGACAGATCAGAACAATGCCACACGCAGAGGATCAACAGAATAGGTTTCGAGAGGTGTACCAATCATCGTTAGCAACGATGGACTCTGGTGATGGTTGGGTGACGTGGCGAACACTCACGGTGGCAGAGACGGGAGTTCGTAGGATGGGAAGATGTCGTATTCCTGGGTATAATCTCGTTCAACAAGATAGCTAAAAGATCTCCTCGATCGCATCTTCGTATCATCTAGAAATCATCGCCGAATCCCATCAAGTACCCTGCCTGGATCCTCATGACCCTCGCTACGAACGCCTCCAAGTGAAAGATGGCCTTGTTTCCCAGCCTCAGTCTATGCTCGTAAAAAGCAGCCCACTTGACCACCTCCACTTTCAGCTCCTCATCCAAACCCTCAAGGAGTCTCAGTAGCAGCGTCTTCAGGATAGTAGATGCCGGGATACAGTGTGTCAGCAGGTCATAAAGCTGCGCACGAACCGATAACAGACGGGAAGGAGACTGCTCCGCCAAAATTGACGACGCAACACTCGCAATGAACAACTCCCAATCCGGCTTCGTCAACACCGCATTCGCATCCGTCAACGCCCCCCCACCCGGACTCTGCGCATACGCCGCCTCCAACATCAACACCGCCCTTCTCAAATTTCTCCCACTCTCCTCCGCAACCTTCCTCAACAATCCTTCCCCCACTTCGACCCGCTCCATCTCGGCGACATGTCGTAGTACGCCGACAATCTCGTCGTGGGATGGGGCTGCGACGCGGATGAGAAGACACCGGGAACGAATTGGAGAGATGATTTTGGAGGTTGAGTTGCAGAGGAGGATTAGCCGGAGGTTTGGGGTGTATTTTTCCATTGTGCGGCGGAGGGCTGCTTGCGCTTCGCGGGTTAGGGCGTCGGCTTCGTTGATGACGACGACTGTGAATCTTGTCAGTATAAACGTAGAGCGCGGTAAGCTCGATAAGACATACCCTTGAAGCGCTGCTTGGCAGAAAGATCGACTTGCTGTGTCTGAGCGACCTCCTTCAGCAGATCTTGTACGACAACTCTGTCATAATTGCCCACATCACTCGGTGTGATTTCCTGATGGTAGACAGACGACACGATATTCACTTCCAACTTCCTGTTACTTGGCGTAACGAAAATCCTCTGATCGATCTTCAACTTCTCAACACCCGGTCCGTACAGCTCCTTCAGCGTCGCAACGATTCTCGTCTTCTTCCCGGCTCCTGATGGGCCATAGACGAGAAGATGTGGGAAGTCTGGGTTGGAAGCAAGGGCGGCGAGGCGGTCAGAGAGGTCTTTGTGGTAATGCAGGTTCTGGAGGGAGCGAGGACGGTGTTTATCAACCCAGAGAGACATGGTAAGGGTGGGTGGTTGCTTCGAACGCTGGAGACGCGACGACGTGTGAGAGAGACGTGAATTAAGGCACGCGTTGACATCCTGGAGAAAGACACAGAAGAGAAGGTTCAGAATACTCGAACAAATATATAAAACACTTTCCTCGACTCCCACCCCTCCTGTCCCCGAACCGGCGGTCCCCGGAGCAACCAGTTTCTGAGGGTACGGCAGCTCGGGCTCAACGCACGCGGAACCTCAGGGTCCACCACCTCTCCCTCGGTCAACACCGAGCGCACAGCGCGCTCATAACACACCTCCAAAGCCTTCTTCGACTACTATGACAATGACGGAGACTCCTGTTGTCGCTCTGGAAGCGACCTCGCGGGTTGGGCGGACAAAACAACGTATATCCCACTTTTCCCCCCTGCCTTAACAAACCAAAAATATTGATGGTGATATGACGGATAGGATATTCCGCCGATACAGGAGCAAGATTAGTCGCCGGAGTCGTCGCGACGAGACCCCACCCAAATCCGACAGAGGTGATGCTCGTCACCTCCGCCTCTCACCCAAACCGCTACGTCCTCCCCAAAGGCGGCTGGGAAACCGATGAAGCAACGCCCGAATCTGCAGCCCTCCGGGAAGCGTGGGAGGAATCCGGAATCAGAGATTGCAGGATCGTTCGTTCTCTCGGCACGATCGAGGATGCGAGACGGGCGAAGCATTTGAAGGATGGAGATGATCATATTCCGAGGGCTGAGTATTGGTTTTTTGAGTGTGCGGTTGGTGAGGAATGTACCGAATTTCCGGAATCAAATGAGCGGTCGAGGGTTTGGATGAGTGTTGAGCAAGCACGGGAGGCATTACAGTGGAGGCCTGAGTTGGTTAGGGCATTGGAGAGAAGTACGGCTTGGGAAAACTTGAGCAAGAAGACCACGGAGGCGGCGTGAGAGTGAGGTACGATAACATAAATTGCAATGAAGGCAAGAAGAAGGAAGGAGGGATCGGTAGGATGGCGTGCATATTGGGCTAGAATTTCTTTTGTTCTTGGTGTCGATGGTGTAAGATACCCTGGGGCGTAGATATGGATTTATGGGAACTTTTCGTTGCATGTTGGTTTGCACGGGCTTTTTAGCTTGTGAAGGAGGGAAGAGCAATAAAATGGACGAAGCATCTCAACTTTCAGGCATCTTTGTTCGGGCTTTCTCCTGCCCATTTTCCATCCTCTACATAATGCGAATGCGGCTATATTCTTGAACGGGGTTTCTCACGAACATCAGAGATGATCGTGTAAGATACGCACCTGCTATTAGGTCTGCAACAATTTGCCCATCATGTCATGGTATCGCTCATATGGTCTTCATCAACCTCTCTACCTTGCTTGCCTCATGCACCAGAGCACCCACACCCACACCCACAACCCCCTAACCCCCCACAACCCCCCATAACCCCCCCATCAAAGCGCAACAACAACCTCCTTTCCAACCTCAACCCCAACCCCCGCAAGAACCTCCTCCAGCACCATCCTCATCCCCTCCACCCCACTCTTCCCCAATCTCCTGGCTTTTGCTCGTAACCACCCAAAATCCGCAACCATCCCATTGACGAGGATGAGTTGTTCGTCGATATCGTGGGAGGCGCGGAGAGAGGGGAGGGAGGTTATTCCGGGCATGTTGGTTGCGAAGAGGGTTCCTGGGGGAGAGTCGGTGCCTTCTTCCTCTCCTTCTTCGTCCTCTTGGGTCGTTGGGGGTTCGCTTGGGGTGGAGTAGGTTTCCTCCCCAGAAAGCGACACATACTTCCCCCCAGATTGTTCAAGGGCGTTCTCGAGAGCTTTCAGCTCAACCCACCCCATCCCCTCCGGATCCAAAACCTCACTCGGCGCATACTCCCCCTTATACCGCATCTTCTCACATCCCCAAATCCAAAAGCCCATATAATACCTCACCTCGCCCCCCTCTCCTCCCTCTTTTACCAGTTGTTCGCAGAGCGCAATCTCCCGCAACGCACTGACCCGACCCAACGCGAACCGTTCCCCGATATCGTTGTCATAGATGAGATATACCGACGAAACCCCCCGTGGAAGCAAATCCAACACCGCTAACGCCACGAGCCTTCCATCGACTCTATACTCCTGATGCCATGTTCCCCACCTCCTCCCCCCCTCCTTTTGTACCTCGAAAGGGTTATCGCATAAAAATCGGTTGAACCCATCTTCGGTGATTTTGGAGGCTGGATCGTTGTGGACTCGGATTTGGTAGGCTTTGTAGAGGGAGAACTTTTCGGGGGTGGAGGTTGGGGGGGATAGGGTGCAGGTGAAGGTATGTGCGGGTTGGGGAAGGGGGGAGGGGAGGGGGTTGGTAGAGAGGGAGGTGTGAAGGGGGAGGGAGAAGGTGTCTTTGCCGGGTTTTGATTTTGGGCTGGGGTTGGGTTGAGAGGGTTGCTCTTTCGCAGTCTTCGATTTCACCTCTGCTTCTTTCCGAGTGAGGTGTTTGAGAGCGGCGTCGTACGTCTCATCTCCGAGGATGAACCGGTTGAATTTGTTTAGTGCTCGGCGTTGGTCTTTGTTTGGTTTGAATTTGGTGGGGTCGAGTCTGTCAGAATCCTACGTCGGCGTCATCGTTTTTCGACGATGCAGAGACCGATACGGACCTTATTGTGTATTGCGGACAACAACTCCTGTAGAAAACTGTCAGTTGGAGTGCAAGAGAAGAGAGGGAGGAGTGCGTACGCCCGTAGATCTGGTTTGTACAGATACTTCCCACTCCGTCGCCACCCCCTATCGATCATCTCTATCATACACCCCATCAGTCCTCCATCCCTCCATAGGTACGCATGCTCAGACAACGCATACTCTGATAATGCTCAACAGTCAACGAATGAGCCCACAGCCCAAAGGTATAGCTGCCAGACGGATTCGAGCAGTATCCACATCGCGATTTCTTGTTGTAGCCGACGTGGGACAGCACGGTAATCGGCTCGCCTTCGAGAAGCATGTCCGTGTTTGGAGGTTGGGGTGCCGTCCTAAGCCACGGCTTACCGCTGAGTCTCCGCGCGCCTGCTTCGCCACTCGTATACCGTCCGCTCATAAGTACACCGCATACACCTCCAACCAACAGCATTCACTCCCAATCAACCAGCATACATCCCCTACAATGATTTCAGATTCAGCATCAACTCCGCCTCTTTCCCGCTCCTCGAGTACAACAACAACAAGCGCACCCGGCTCCCTCTCCCGCCGCCGGACGATGTCGAACCCACTGTCACTCTCCCTCTCCCTCGATCTATCCTCAATCCCGGCATATATCCCACCCTCTGCTCCCACGAATACGCTCCTCCTCACTAACCTCGCACCCGAAGTCTTCGATTCCGCACACTTGACGGCGTTACGGAGTTTAGTCGAGGAATTGGCTGCTGCAGACGGGAAACTGGAGACCTGGGCCCCCATCCGCAGCTTCCGTCGAATCGTCGTCGTCTTCTCCGGCGAATCCGAAGTAGCCGGACAAGAAGGCGTCGAAGCTGCGGCTAAGGTGCGCGGGGTGTTGGACGGGGACGTCGTCGGCGGTGAACGCATCCGAGTCTACTACGGCGAACACACACCCTTCACCCACCACCATTCATCCTCCTCCCCATCATCACACAAAGACGAACTCGAAGTTCCCGGGCGCGACAAACAATTCTTGATTAGTCCACCGCCGAGTCCGCCGGTAGGGTGGACGTCTAGGGAGGAGGATGCGCCGAATAGGGATGTGCACCATGATAGCCATGCTGGTGATCTCTTGGCTGCGCTGGCGAGGTTTAAGTCTTCGGCGTCTGCGAACTCGTTTGCCGACGACGAAGGCGACACCAAGACCGTGGGATTGGGATTGGGACTCGGACTGGAGGAAGTGAAAGAGGCGCCGGTTTTGAGACTCCGCGAGCCGGATGGTGAACAACCCGGTATCGTCGTCGAAGACTGGGATGGCAAAACTGCATCTGGGTCTGCGTCCGACAATGACGAAGGCTTCGTGTTAAGGATTCCTACACCGGTGCCTAGCGGGAAGGGGGAGAGTGTGGAGAAGGTTAGGACGAGTCGGCCGCCGGTTGAGTTTATGTGAGTTGGCGTGTGAGTGAGTTGGATGCGTGTGAGGTTGGGGTTAGGGGGGGCCCCGGGTTTTCGTGTTATCATGGCGTTTTCTTTCGTTTTCTTTTTTGATTCCATGGGGTGGGAGTATGCAAGCATGGTTACTGGTACTGTTCTATGAGGCATCTATGTCTCTATGCCCCCATCAATACGTCTCCGCTTCTATATGCTTAGACACCAAAACCGCAACAACCACTCCCTCACCTTCCCTCCGGGTTCCATTCCACGCCTAGAACTTACAATGCTTCGCCCACCTCGGAAACGCAACAACCTCCCTCAAATTCTCCACACCTCCAAGATACGCCAAAAACCGATCAAAACCCATCCCAAACCCACCATGCGGGACACTCCCCCACTTCCTCAACTCCACATACCACGCCATCTCCTCCGCCTTCATTCCAGCTTTCTCAATCTGTGACTCAAGGGCGGCGGCATCGTGTTGACGAAGTGATCCACCAACCAACTCTCCCATCTCGGGGACGAGAAGGTCAAAGCACGCGACCGTTGCTCCCTCAGACACGGTGTTTGAGGGCAGTGAGGGAAGCATGTAGAACGGTTTTAGGGAGGCTGGGTAATCGTGTACAAAAACGGGTCCTTTGACGAATTCCCCTGCGAGCCATTTCTCGTGTTCGGATTGGAGTGCGTGGCCCCAGATGGGCGGGAATTTGAAGGATGTGAGGTTGGTGGAGACGGCGTGTTGGAGGTGGTTGACTGCGGTGGTGTAGGACATTCGGGTCCAGTTGTCTCTTGCGAGGCCACGCCAGCGGGAGGGAAGGTCGATTTTCGTATCATTGCCCTCAGCAGTTGGGGATGCGTACGGTGCGAGTTCGGCGGCCGCGGTGGGGTTCTCGAGGAGCCCTTTGGCGACATGCCTGATCATCTCCTCCGTCAACGTCATCAATTCCCCCTGTTCCCGCACAAACGCAACTTCGGCCTCCAACATCCAAAATTCCGCCAAATGCCGGTTTGTGAGCGATGTTTCGGCGCGGAATGCCGGACAGACACACCATACGCGCCCGAGACCGTGGGCGAGGGCTTCGAGGTGGAGTTGGGTTGATACGGTGAGGTATGTTGAGTGACCAAAGAATCCGCCTTTGTCTTTTGCACCTTTCGGTGAGGAGGTGGAGGTGGAGATGGAGAAGACTTCACCGGCGCCTTCGCAGTCGGAGGAGGTGAGGATGGGTGGGTGAGTTTGCGTGAAGGATTGTGTGTCAAAGAAGTTGTTGAGGGCTGACATCGTCTTCGATCGGAGACGGAGGAGAGCGGAGGTCGAGGATGTTCGAGGGCGAAGGTGAGCGTTTTGTCGCAAATGCTCAGCACCATGGTACTTTTTCTGCATAGGGTATGTCTCCCCATCCGAAGCACCCAAAACTTGTACATTGCTAGCTTTGAGTTCTCGATCTTGTTGGCCTTTACCTTTCGTGCTTTGTTCGTAGCGGCCGGTGATTTGCACGCTCGTCCCCGTGGTCAATCCCTCTAATTGGTCATGTTTGAGGACGACTTGCATGTTTGCTCCGCTTGAACCGTCGTTTACAGATGCAAAAGCGACGTTCTTCAGCTTCCTCACAGTCCTGACCCATCCGGTAACTGTTACTTCATCTTCTGGCAAGGGAGCCGCTGCCAATTCATTGATCGTGGGAGGAAAGATCCGCGGTGAGGCAGTTGATTGGCCATGGAGGCGGATTTGCTGAAGACATGCTGATCTGAACAGGGAGTAAAAGTCCCTTGACCGCACTCTCGGAGCTGATCGTGATAGCATCCTTGGATTGAGATCTCTTCACGAAACAAACAATTCGGGTCGTAGGCGTGACTGCGCGACGATGCAGAGCTGGGCAGGCACGACGTACACTCCGACTGAACACCAAGGAGACAGAGCTGATACGGATCATTGCTTGTTTGAAGAGTAGAGAACGTTTCCAGTGTGCCCTCCCCAAACCTCAATACCGTTCTCGAGCGACAATCCACATAACGGACGACTATGTCCACCTCCACCGACACCTTCTACTTCTCTCTCGCCCGCATCTCCGCCCTCCAAATCCTTCGCGCCTCAGGCATCGACCGCGCACGACCTAGCGTAATCGACTCCTTCACAGATATCCTGGTCCGATATTTGCTGTTACTAGCTACATCGGCTCGGGATAACGCCATTCTCGCAGGCAGGGAGGGAGCGGATGTACTGGATGTACGGACGGCGATGGGGGAGTGTGGTGTCCTGGTCGCGCGGTGTGAGGCGCCAAGTCGACCGTCACCATTACCAGTACCGGGAATAGAAGGAATGGATCTGGAATTAGAGGATGAGGAGGATGAGGAGGATGAAGATTTGAGAGTGGTGGAGGAGTTCGTGGAATGGTGCCGGGGCCCACAAGCCGCCGAAATCCGCAAAGTCGCAGGCATGGACGAACACACACCACCAAATACCGCACCCAGCACCGCAGATCCAGATAACCCCGCACCACAAGACCCGGGACAAACAGACTGGCTAACGGGTATATTCTCTGCATCTATGTACGTGTAAAGTGCTAACAGAGAATGTACAGGTCTCGTACGGAAACAAATCCGGGCAGGCGCAGAAGACCGGTTTCGAGGGTCAGTGCTGGAACAGATTCTACAATCCATGGAGCCACTAGAAGGTGAGGTACCGGTGGATAGTGTGAAGGATGAAGAGGGAAGGGAGGGACGGATAAGGGAGCCGCAGGTGCCGGAGATACCGGGGGGTATGGCGTTGGTGTCGGAGGAGGGTATGAAATTGGTGAGGGAGTTTAGTTGGGTGCCGTGATGTGGGGAGATCAGCAAGACAAATTGGGGCATAGGTATAGTGAACAGCGGAAAGGCATTGCATTGCCGCTTCACGACAGGCTGGTTTCGAAGGGGATATCACGCTTGAGCATAAGCCTGAGAACGAGCCCTTGCGGCGTTGCAACCCGCAAGGCAACAGGACATACGATAGAGAATATCGTTCAATTATTATATCTTATCATACCTAACCCAACCCCATTGCCGTCTACAACATGATATTTTACTCCTACATACCAATCATTAGCCACAGATTCACACCTCACAACAAACACATCACTCACCAATCGGGCAGGGAAAATTCCATTCTCCCTCTGAGTATCCCAACGGTCGATCCACTCGTTGGGGCACAAAGAGTGGAAAGCTTTGAAGAATTGACGGCAGGGAGCGAAGGCCTCGCCCTTGTGGTGGACGCACTTGTAGTAGTCGACGTAGTTCTGGAAGCAGTGACGGGTCTGGTTCTGGTTGGGGAAGCTGTTCAGATTGAGTTAGGACCAAGTTGTGTGAGGAAGCACGAAGAGCTCGGGCATGTATCTGGACAGTCATCGGGGATCATGATAGTCCGGATGTGAGGGTGAGGTACCGAGCGTCGAAACCAGCTGTGGAGAGGGGCCGTTAGCAAACGCTCGAGGGAGGCGAGGAGAAGGGAATGAGCATACCGGTCTCGAGGACGAAAGTCTGTTCGGACATTTTTGCGGGATATGTTTTTTGTAGAGAGCAGCGATCTTGACGTTGTCAGTCTAAGCTGGGGAAATCCGAGAAACGTGACTTGCGCGCTCGCCGTGCCCTGAATCGAGCTCCAAAGGTGAAGCTGGAAGAAAACCGCCGAAGGGACTCTTCCAAACACCATGCCGAAGGTGCGTTGTTTGATCTCGTGTTCCTCAGCAATTACGTGCTGATCTTATGCTTTAGATTACCGTCCAACCCCCGATCGATCAGCTCGAGTCAATCATCGCCAGTACGTCTCCGCGACCAAATATCATCCCGGTCTATGCGACGATCCCTGGTGATTTCCTCACTCCGTCTGCGGCATACTTGAAGCTCTCGGAGAAGAGCAAGTACTCGTTTTTGCTGGAGAGTGTTGCAGGTGGTGAGCAGTTGGGGAGATACAGTTTCATTGGCGCGGATCCGTACAGGGTTATCAAGACTGGCGCTGGACATGGGCCAGATGTGGATCCCTTGATTGAGTTGGAGAAGGTCTTGGATGGGTACAATACCGCGACGGTACCAGGCGTACCTCCATTCCCAGGTATGTCCATGATGACGAGGTTGACTCATCAACGTTCCCAGGACTGACACACGGTCCCTTAGGCGGTGCCATCGGCTACATCTCTTACGACTGTGTGAAATACTTCGAACCAAGAACGAAGCGCGAGCTACGGGATCCCCTGGGTATACCCGAATCCCTCCTTTTCTTCCACGACTCCGTCGTCGCTTTCGACAACATCTTCCAGTCCATCAAGGTTGTCTCCCACGTCCACCTCGAAGACTCGAAACCTCTCTCAGAAGCCTACGCCGACGCGGCGGCAAAGATTCAGAAGATTGTCGATACGCTGTCGCAGCCTCATACCCCCGTACCACACCAACCACCAGTGAAGCCCGACAATGAATATCAATCCAACATTGGACGGGAAGGATATGAGGGTTTCGTGCACAGACTGAAGGGACATATTAAGAAGGGAGATATCATCCAGGCCGTCCCATCACAACGCATGACCAGAAAGACCTCGCTCCACCCTTTCAATGTATACCGCCACCTCCGCACCGTCAACCCCTCCCCTTACATGTTCTACATCGACTGCGCCGACTTCCAAATCGTCGGTGCCTCACCCGAACTCCTCGTCAAATCCGAAGCTGGACGTATCATCACCCACCCCATCGCTGGAACCGTCAAGCGCGGCAAGGACTCCGACGAGGACGACAGACTGGCATCCGAACTCCTCGCGTCGACAAAAGACCGCGCAGAGCACGTCATGTTGGTCGATTTGGCACGTAACGACATCAACCGCGTTTGTGAACTCAAGACCTCCCGCGTTGACCGCCTCATGACCGTCGAGCGCTTCTCTCACGTCATGCACCTCGTTTCCCAAGTCTCGGGTGTACTACGTAAGGGCATGACCCGCTTCGACGCTTTCCGCTCTATCTTCCCCGCCGGAACCGTCTCTGGTGCCCCTAAAGTCCGCGCAATGGAACTCATTGGTGAGCTCGAGGGTGAACGCCGCGGTGTCTACGCCGGTGCCGTTGGTCGCTGGGGATACGACCAAGACTCTATGGACACCTGTATCGCTATCCGAACGATGATGTTCAAGGACGGTGCAGCCTACCTCCAGGCCGGTGGTGGAATCGTCCACGATTCCGACGCGTACGATGAGTGGATGGAGACGATCAACAAGTTGAAGGCGAATATGACGTGTATTGTTGATGCGGAGAAATTGTATATCGGGAGGGAGGAGGAGGCGAGTGGGTTGAGTAAGGAGGAGGAGACGGGTGAAGCTCCGGCGAATGGCAATGGGAAGAAGCATAAGGATGTTGGGTTCGCTGCTTAAGATAGCGATAGATTATATAAGACAATCGTCAAGATATGATAACAGTACTGATTTGCCACGGAAACCCATACATGCCACCCGAGTGCTTGGTTCATATTCACACGCTTCGTCTTTCCTTTTTGGCGAGGAGTTTGTCTACGTTACAACGTACTCCACAAATACATCACCTCCACCTTGCCTGCCGCTCAGGTTTTCGGAAAAGTCGTCCGTGTCAGGTCGGCTCCTGCTGGATGTTGTGAAGGGTGTGGAGGAGGAGCTACAAAGATATTCTGTGCAGACGAAGGCTTGGGGACCGATATCAGTGAGAACACCGCTGCCTGGAGCACACCAGAGAGCAAATGTCTCTGTCACTGTGGCTGCACTGGCACACCTTCAAAGCTCGTTACCAGGGATCACGGTACAGACCATCCAAGAAGGCGTCGCAGCAGCAAAATGGCCAGGACGCCTCGAGTGGACCATCATCCCCTCAATATCACAAACACCACTACTTCTTGATGGCGCACACAATGCAAATGATCACGCTCCTTTTCCGAGTACATCAACACCTTACGGCAAAAGGGTCCAATCACGCGGGTGATGGCATTCTCGCAAGGCAAGGATCTGAATGAGATGTTGCGGATATTGGTACGAGGGGATGATTGTGATAGGATTGCGGCGGTGGAGTTTGGGGATGTTGATGGGATGCCGTGGGTTAGGCCCGTGCCAGTGGACGAGATTACGGAGGTAGTACGGGGGGTGCTGAAAAGCGGAGAGGAGAAGGAGGATGTTCGGGGGGTTGGGAGAGACGAGGGGGCTGCGCTGAAGTGGGCGACGGAGGGCAATCAAGAGGGAACGGTGGTGGTGTGTGGGAGTCTTATCTCATAGGAGAGGTGAAGAAGTTGGAGAGGGAGGAAGGTAACAATGAAGTATGAGAAGAGATCTTCCATTCAGCTATGTATCCACCACATTCGTATCAAAGACGGTTGAAACCAGTTCATCATCTTCTGGTTGCGTCCCTTGCCTTATTACAACGGATTGTACCGGTTCCTGCTCCCATTCAACGTCACATGCAAACATCCCTCATGCTGTCGTTATGCGGCCCTTCGCACTCCAACGTCCTGATCCATCCCCTTTAATTCGTAGCGGGCACCAACATACCATTATCATACCTCGCCTTGAAGAAAGTGTAACTCAACGTCACCGTCCGAATATCCTTCATCAACGGATCATCCGCGAAATCCGGATCAATAAAGAAGAAGATCGGCATATCTATAGTCTCCCCCGCTAACAACCTCTGCTCCTCGAAACAGAAACACTGGATTTTGGAGAAGTATTGTGCGGCTTGTTGCGGGTTGACGTTGTACGTCGCGATGCCGATGATGTCTTCGCTAGATCTGTTGGTTGCGGTGAAGAATGCTAGAGCGGTTTCTCCCGGGAGGACGTGAACTTCGCGTTGTTGGGGAGTGAAGGTCCACTGTAAGGCGTCGGAGACGGTACCGACGAAGGTGACCTTAATCCTCTTCGCATCCTTCACAGGGATCAACTTGTCGGGCGTGAAGCGGGAGGCGTCCGTATTCGGCGTTCCAGCAAATCCAGTAGTTTGACATATTAGACGGTACAGCGGGACGACGGCGTATGTAACTCCAAAGGCACCGATAAAGACGGATAGAGTGTAGTAGATGAAACTCTCGTTGTTCTTCGCCTGCTCGGCACTCATTCTGGGTCTGCCATTAGGGAAATTTGGGAATCGAGGTGGAGGTGGTGGTGTTGTAGAAGCATGTCGTACAGCTGATCGCAGTGGACGAGCAATATGAGACGGCCTGGCGAAGGCCGATACTCTTGGGATTAATGACGGTATTCTGAAGGACATCTTGGATGTGCGTTATATGTTCGAGGCAGTGTTCACACGAAATCCGGAATTTGAGCTGCAGGACTTCGGCGTATTGCAGATGCCCTGCATTCACGAGTTGCGTGCTCATTCAGAGGCCGAGATATTCCGGGTACGATCGGAGTTGAGGATGAGATCTTTGTACTCAGTACGGCTATCCTGTATGTCGAGGAGGTTTGTGTTCTAAACACATAGAGCAGCTCAGTGCAGTGCTAAACAGTGGTATTATTGCTGACGTATATCCCTTCTTTGCTCAACAATGACCTTTTCTACCCCTCCAGCCTTCCTCTCTTCTCGCTCTTCTCAACCTTCTTAGCCCTCCTACCCTCCATACTTCTCATTTAGTACGCAATGTTGAAATCAAAGTAACTGGGGTCAAAGTGATGCAATCGCACGTAACCATCCTCTCCTCCACTCGCGTACGCCGTACCAGCCGGGTGAACCGCAACAGTATTCAGAGGGCCGAAATGTCCCCTCACACGTCCAATCTCGTCCTCAAAGATCTTGTGGTAAAATCTCGCCTCGAACTTTCCTTGTCTCTGCGAAGTCGTAGTGACATCTCTTGCCTCCTGCCCGCCACCAACAATAACGAAGTCCTTGGTAGGAGTCAACGCGGCGGAGTTAAGGGGGGTATCGGTCGTGAAGGTCTTCAAGACCTGCAGGGTGTTGGTGTCGAGGATCTTTGCGGTCTTGTCTTTGGAGGAGGTGATGAAGTAGGTTCTGTCGGGGGAGAATTGGAGGTCGGTGATGACGAAGCCCTTTTCGTGTGCTTGGACGATGTTAAGTCGCTCTTCGTTCTTCCAGTCCCATTGTGAGACGGAGCCGTCCTCGTGACCCATGATGATGTAATTGGAAAGGTAGGACCAGCCAGCGACGGTGGCCTTGGATTCGCGCGAAGGAATAGATATAATTGGCTCGTCGGACTCTGTATCATTCGTCAGTACAATTTCACTGAGGCCATTGAGGGACACGTACGCTCAGCATCGACGTCGTTCACGATCTCGAAAACCTTAGTGGTACCGAGATAACCCATACGCTGCTCAGTAACACACAACAACAAACTTCCGTCCTCATTGAACTCCGCGCGCTTCACAGCAGTAGGGAACTCCCAAGTCTTGATGCATCGTCCAGTCTTCGCGTCCCAAAGCTTCAACGTGTTGTCTGCTGATCCGGAAACGACAAGAGTAGAAGTTCCTACAAAACCGCATTAGCCCCTTATCCTTCAATCGCGTATTCAAAGACACGTACTGTTGACGTCCACGGTCCAGATGGCACCATTGTGTCCGTTATATGTTCCCAAACGCTCTCCATTGTGCGAGTACCAGGCATTGACGACGTGGTCCTTGGCAACGGAGAAGATGAGGTCACCCTCGGCGTTGAACTTGACCTGGGTGAGTGATCGCTCGTGTCCCTGAAGAAGAATGGGCCTCATTGTTGCTATAGATCGGTGCTCTTTCTCCGACGTCGCCTCAGAAGTAAGTTCTTAGAGCCTGCCGGTTTTCGCTGGGTGATGCAGGAGAGAGGGGAGGAGCACATAGAGGGTGGAGTCAGGTTCCCTTGTGGACTGTTTTAATTTGAGAATGTTTGAAAACATACTTCTCAAAGCTTCTGGATGGTTTAATGTTCTGAGCATTTTGTGTGTGTTGTGCCACCTGACCGTGTGAAGCTACGATCTCCTCGCCGAACACCAACCCCCCCAAAACTACTGGAGTCCGGGAACGAAATAGAGGAGGCTGCAAATCTGATCTCTCAGGTAGCTGCCACCACTGACGAGCAAATCGACGAAGAGCAGCCTTCCCGCCCTTCCCTCGAGCAAACCGATTCCGGCTTTACTGAAGATAGGCTCGAGCTCATCCTTCAATTGCACACTGAAATCGCTAGTACATGCAACCGTGAAAATATCAAACGCTTCCGCGAGAACGTTTCTCTCCTAGAGACCGCACTGGAATTCAAGATAATTGTACTCGATCACTTCATAGGGTAAATGGGCTTCCGCTTTGTGGGCATTGGTGAGTTTGATTGCGACTTGCAACAAGGAGTGGATCCTCACACACCTGTTCTACGACGCGGGTGGCGTTGTCCTTGTTGTCTCCGTGTGGAAGTTTCTTGTTCTCCCTTATCTGAAAGTTACGAAGGACGATATCGTTCATTCCGGTACCGATGCGTCAAGAACTCCGTACACACATCGGTCGAGCCTTGCGACAGGAAATCAGCGATCTCGTGAGCGACTTCACTGAACGCCTTGAAGCTTTCACGTCCGACGCCTATTTCTCCTACAATACCGCTATAAAGCAGGATACGAAGGCTATCGACCCATATCTGTCGTTCCTTCGTGGCCTTGTCTGGTTGTGGGATTACTACATTGATCTTCAATTCCGGGGCCCGGCTCCCCGTCACAGGCTTTGGAACGCCTTTACCGGGCATGTTGCGGCTCCTGCTGCCTGATCTATCATCGATCAACCAATCGTCCCTTGGGTTACTTCTTCCATGGGGATGAATGTTGTTTTGGTGATTATGTTCTGTGTTTGGAAGGATATGCTTAATGCTCTTTCGGTGAGCGTGAGAACGCGTTTTCTAATTCGGTCGCACGCAGAACCTTTGATTGATTGTTGCTTCTACAAATAGTTTTAGTGATTGAATTGCCTTATTTCTTTTTCCTTCTGTTACTGCTAAAGCCGTAAGGAGACCAGCTTATCATTAAAGTCCATTACCATACGCATGTGTCCATGCCGAGAAGAAGCTACCTCACCAGGAGGTTCAGTGTTCCTCGCATCAAGAGTAGCAGTCGTAACAAGCTCCCTACCCGCTACAGCCTATTCCGTCCATCATTCCCCATGCCAGCACCATTTCCACACCTTCTTCTGCTGCTCCAATACCAAGAACGTAACCACCGTATGTGGTCCCAACCTGACAAAACTCGGCGTCCAGCCCCTAAACAAGAAACCCAATCCTTCTTTCCTCACTGCGTTGGTAAGTACCTTCACCGATGATATGTGAGAGTGTTGCGCGGCCATGATGTGTGATTTGACGACATCGACGGGTGAGCATACGGTCGTCGCGACTAATCCAGCAAGGAGGGAAGCCGCAAAATGCGTTCCCAGACCATCCTTTAGAGGTGTATGCCAGAGAATCAGACGCTTGGCCTCATCATACGTAGCCAATTGACTCGTCGTCATCAACACCCCCCTGATACAATTCGCATTGACCCCCCTCATCCAACTCCACAACCCCTCCTCCCTCCACATCCTGACCAACCCATCAATCGCATGCCTATACCCTCGCCTCTCCTGCACAGGCAAAGATCGATCATTTTGCATACGGACATTCACGACATCAGCGGGATTCCCGGCAATGGCACCAACGTATCCACTCACCGCCGCCATGGGCAGCAGCATATGGAATGGCGGCGCCTGCGTTGCGGAGCCAGAGGAGGGGGTGAGGTGGGTTTTTAGTTCTTCGTAGATCCCGAAACGGACGGTGGAGTAGGTGCATTGTCGTAGGAGCGAGGCTGTTAGGCCGGAGTAGAGGGCGCGGACGCCTTCGGTTTTGCGAACGGCGTGGAGGGTCGAGAACATATTTGCGCCGCGTTGTGTGGAGGTTTGCATGCGGACTTTGGCGAGGTCTAGGGGGTGCTAGATAACGCATAAATGAGCATTCTGTGGTCAATTGGCTCACAGGAAGTTGGAGGGAGGGCGTACCGTCACGCACGCAGCGGCACAACTCGCACTCCCGCCAAACCAAAATGGGTAGTGGAGATGCTGCTGCTTCTTCTTATCCCGAGAGCTCATTGAAATTGCATGGGTCTTGAGTGGATCAGCTTCTCCCCCCTCATATGATAACCAGTGGTCTTCGTCATATTTGATCCATTGGGGAGCTGCCGACAGTCGCGAGTGCGGAGACAGGAGCGCGCCGAATTGCACCATGACGTCGCACGTACGAAGTCACGAGAGTACCCAAAAATCCTGTAAATGCGATTCGTATATTTTTGTCGATGCCTGACATCTAGATTTCCAGCACCTACCACCCGGCTCCAGCATTCGCATTCCCCCACCCATCTGCAGCCGCACTACCACCCCACGCTGTCCCAGCCTGCGGTGAATACGCCGCATCATCACCCTCGCCCCACCCTCCTCCATACCCAGCCGCGACTCCGTTCGTCTTATTGGGATTATCAAGTTTCTTCCAATCATCCTGTACCCTGTACAGTTTACGGATCAACTCATCGAACCCGCGCTCGACGATCATATTGACGGGTATTGAGCCCACGGACTGTTCGTTATTGAAAATTAGCCCTTTGTAACAGTGAAATGAACAATGAACATACCTCGACGTTCATGAAGAATTTCTTAGGTTTGGCGTTATAGTCGAACGGTTCATTTTTCTTTGCTGCGCCTTCCTCGTCCCATTCTGCGTATTTAGACGCTGGCCATTCTTTCTCAATGTCTTCCTCGTACCAGTAGTCCGTGTGTCGGAGGGCGTTATGGGGGTCGTATTCGAAGCCGACTGCGCAGACTGGTGACCACTTCGCATGTTCCTTTGCAATACCCTATGTGCAAAAATCAGTACCCAACACGAATGTGAAAGCCTTGATCATTACAAACCTTCTTCGCAATACACTTAACCCTCAACTCCTGTCCCCTCGCCAACTTACAAATCAACACACCCTTCCCTCCCTCCCCCACAACCGGCTTCCCAATATCCGTCCCATGCCTCGCCTCAACGACCAAATCCCGACTCCACACGTCCATGTTTCCGTATCCGCCTGAACAGGCCGCGTGGAGTGTTAGTGTGACGGAACAGTTTTGGCAATAGGCGTCACAGTCGCAATCGCGGGTGTATTTGGGGATCGCGGTTTCGACGTCGAGGGAGGAGAGGGGGATTAGGCCGAGGCGGTGGGCGATGAATTCGTCGGCGAGGACGGAGGTGTTGGTTTCGATTTCGACCAAGTCAATTGCTACACAAACATGTCAGCACTAATTCTTCGTATCGAGGCGCGATCCACGTACCGACTGTTGGCACCTCAGCGATCATAACTCTTCGCAGCGAATTTGCAACACTGTATGGAACACCATCAGTACCTAAATAAAGATACGTAATGGAACGCATACGCTAAATCGGTATTCTCCATCATGAACTCTACACTATCCTTCGTCACCTCCCTGATGGTGACCTTTGGCTCATCGGGATTGAAAGACATGGTCACTGTCGCGCTTGGAAGGATGCGATTGCAGCTGATCTGTTGAGAGGAAAGGAGGTGATGCGAGGAGTGGAAAGGGCTATAGGACCCAGAACTTGTTGTTTGTTCGACTGTATGACCGAGCGTCGTGTGTTGAGGCGCGTGCTGCAGACGGATGCACTCAGCCACAGCTGGGGGAAGGTGCGAAATGGAGACGAGCGTGAGACCAGTCGTAACTTGGCCGCGGAGGTCAGATATGTCGGCTATTGATTCAATATCAGAATGAATAGAAATTATAGCGCTATAGGGCTATCCAAAAAAGCCTAACAGTGCTATATGGGGTGAACTACGTACTTGATGACTTCTCTGCCTCATCTTCAGGAGCATCCTTCCCCTTCTCGTGGGCATCCTTAGCCGAATCGTCCATGTCGAGCGGAGCCTTTTCACCTTCCTCGCCAACCTTGACTTCGAGCGTGACTGCAGATGACTGAGAGTAGACACGGAGACCGACCACACCAACAGCGTTCCAGGGCCACTTCTCAATCTCGTCCTTCTCCACCTCTTCTTGGGCAGCTTCAGGCTGGTTGACAACGGTTTGACCTTCAGTGTCAGTGTCGGAATCGCTAGAATCGCTGTCTGAGTCCGAGTTGGACCCGGAGGTATCACTGACCTCTACCCGGTTAGAGGATTCGTCTCCGCTGGACCTAGCAAGCTTCGGGCGTTGGGGCTTTTGTACCTCGGCCTTCTGGTCTTCAAGCTGTGGATCCTCGGGTTCCTGGTCTCCAGCCTTGACAGCATGTGCAGACGTAGCCGTGACGGGACTAACCGGGGCTGAGACTTTGTGATATTCACTGTCGTCTTCGGGCGCAGGATCGGCGGGTTTGGTGGAGGAGGCATCCTGGCTCTCTGCAACTTCCTCCTTCTTAGATTCCCACTTGCTCTTCATGTCCGTGCCGGTCTTCTTTCCTTTCTTCCCGGCCTTCTCACGCTTCTTCTGTTGCTTCTTCGCTTGCTTTGCCAGAGCTTTCTTTTTCTTTTCCTTTTCCTGGCGCTTCAGGGCGCGTTTCTCTTCCTTCTTCGCGGCCTTGGCAGCTGCGTCCACCTTTTTCTGTTCCTCCGGTGAACGAGGCACAGGCTGACCCTTGGCATGCGCAAGGTCATAGCTCAAGCCAATCTGTATAAGCTTCGCTGGCTTCTCCCTGTACGTCAGACGTACGACCTCCTCGACTGGTTTTGGAGATGCACATTTAGTTGCGGTGACTTTGATTAGCACCGTATAAGTACCAGGCTCAAGATCAACCTCAGCGTTCACGCTGCGAGTGCTAAACATCCAGCTTTGGCTTCGCAAAATGTAGTCATCGTCGGCTTTCTTGTGCAACCTAAACTGAAGCGAGAATATATACTGGCCTTCCAATCCTTGAAAATACCGATCATCTAACTGTGACAAGACGATGACATGAGGTCCAGCCTTGCTGACAGTCATCTCAAACTTCGTACTGTGATAGTCTGCTGTCCAGGGGACCTCAATGGTCGTCCACACTTGAGTGGTCTTCCAATCGGAGTCGAAGAGGCGAGTGATATCCCATGAATCAAAGATACGAAGGAGATCTTTGTAAGACATCCAAAAGACCCCATCGTTACCAAAGCGATGGCCTAACAACTGCATCCATTCCGGCGTCCATTCCTTTGTGCCGTCCCCCCAAGGTCCAGTCCACTCAGAGTTGCCCCACGGGTTGCGCAGCAAAACCAAACGCTCTCCCTTCACCTCAACGACTTTCAGGACGGAATATGCGTGTCCCTCAAAAATCCCAGATCGGCTGTCGGCCGCGCCACTGTGTAGACAACCCGTAAAGCATCCAAAGAGATGATCTTGGTTGACTCGCAACAGGTTCTGCCAAAAGACTTCTCTGTCCAGTATGTCGTTAGTGAAGAGCGTCGTTGTTACTCCACCCGTAAGGTCCTCGATGCCCTCTCCCGTCAAGCCACCGTCAATTGCTTCATAATCTCCATGAGCTTTGGCATATGCTTTCTCGAGAAGAGGGAGCCAGGTCTCGTTTTCTTCGCCACACTGAGCAAAGTACAAGGCTTTGGAGCCCTTGAGGTTGTGCTGGCGATACCCCTCCTCACGGTCTCCAGAGCGATCGGACCAGGAGACAGCTCTCTCCCTATTGTCGTCGTTGTAATCCGGCTTCGTCAAGGCATCTTGCACAGCTTAATACACAACAGGATCAACCCATCACAGCATATGGCCAGGACTTGTTACCGCACCGCCACGGTCGACGTCGTGTGGCGCAGGATCGATAACAAAAGTCGGCAAAGACCAGCCTGAACTTCAAGGCAGCACAATGAGCTCGACAGACGCCCAGCCAGAAGTACCCAGGGTCGACAAGGATGGACAGGCTGTCATTAACCCGGCAAATGTGAAGGGTGTCCGCGTATCAGGTTCGATGCCTCGCCGCCCTCACCCCCATTGAATTATCACTGACCGAAGCAATCTCACAGGCAAACAATGGAAAATGCAAAAACAACCAACCCGAAAGTCTTCGCACACATCCTGGGACCAACGCCAAAAGGACCGTCAAACTCTCGAATCCATTAAAACCCGTGAACGCGAGTTAAAGGAAGAGCAGGAACGCGAGCGACAAGAACAGGCGGAACGCATTAGGGCAAGGAGGGCAGCGAAGGAGGAGAAGGAGAGGTATGAGTTGTTGAAGACGAAGATGCACGCCAAGAGGGTGGAGAGGTTGCGGAGACGGGAGAAGAGGAGTAAGCTGTTGAAGGAACGGTAGATGTGGTGTCTCGGCTCAAGTGGTGGAACTGGGAAAGACAATGGCTTGGTTTCGAGTTTCTTCTTTTTTTGGATTACAGCAAACGGAATGGAATCACAATACATCATCGGTTATACCCCTCAATCACATGTCCTTCCGATGGAATTCACGATTGCGAGTGAGAATGACAAATGAAGTGTGTTCGTGACTGCGACCCTAGACTGACAAGCGTGCCAGTCAACGTCAAACGTAGTCCATTCGGTGATACCGGTATCCAGTCCTTGCCACCAGTACCAACTAAACCAGACCAAAAACCCCCATACCTTTCCTTTCCTCATCATGCCTGCGAACATTCCCATCGCCCACTCATCCCCGTCATACATTACGCCTTATAAAGCGTATCAACAAACACCGTAGCCAACCTCCTCACAACACTCTTATCCGGCATCTCCGTAACCCCACTCCCATAAAGCGCCATCATACTCCCCTCACTCCCCTTCTCCCTCCCCTCCTCGTTGAGCGCCTGTACAGCATCCCTAACATCCTGTACGAGTTTATCCACAACCGGAACAGTGAGTCGCGTACACGCGATATGGAGTGCGGGGGGTGATTGCAGAGCATTGAGATGCCATCCGCGTTTGGATAGTTCGTCTCCGATTTCGTAGATGTTGAGGTCGGTGGAGGTGAATGCCACCACCGACACCAAAGGCTTTCCGATGATTTGGATACCATCAATCTCCATCAGTCCAGCCTCAACCCCCTTCGCAGCCCCCACAATCTCCTTACAACTCTCCAAATACCCCTCCTCCCCAACCCTAACCATCGCAGCCCAACACCCCGCCAACAACGCTCCAGGCCTACTCCCCGCTATACTAGGAGAGGCATACACACCTCCCGGCCAATCTGTCGAGACGAAATATTGGTATTGACGTAAGTGGTGGGAGCGGTAGAGGATTGTTGAAGTGCCTTTTGGGGCGAAGCCGTATTTGTGGGTGTCGCACGAGATGGACGTCACACCCCGGAGCCGGAAATCAAAGGGTTCGGAGGCGAATCCGGCGCGTTCGAGGAATGGAACGATAAACGATCCCAGACAACAATCAACGTGTAGTGGGATCTCGTACCGAACCGCGAGGTCGGAGAGGGCGGCGATATCGTCGATAATCCCGTGCGGGAAATTCGGTGCGGAGCCAACGAGGAGGATTGTGTTGGGGTTGATGAGTCGTCGCACATCCGCGATATTGACTTTATATGTGATGGGGTCGACATCGACGTGCCAAACCTTCACCCCGAAATAATGTCCCGCCTTATCGAATGCCGCATGTCCAGTCCTCGGAACAATCATCTCCGGCTCCCGTACACGTCTCTCAACTCTCGCCATTTCGCGTGCTCCCTTGACAGCCATCAAGATACTCTCTGTACCTCCCGATGTCATGGCGCCACCTGCTCCGTCCGGGGCGTTGAAGAGGCGAAGCACCATCGAGACGATTTCTGCTTCCATTTTGCGAACGGCGGGAAAGATGTCTGGGTGTAGGGGGTTGGAGAGGGAGAAAAGGGAGTAGGCTTCCGAAGTAAGAGTGGAAAGGTCGGAGCCGCCGTGGTAGACCGCGCCGGAAACTTGGCCAGATTGGATCTCGGACCAGGGTTTGCTGGAGAATGACAACAACGCCTGTAGTTCCTCTCTGACCTCATTCTCGGACAACCCTGATGATGGCAGTGTTTCGAAGCGGCGGAGGGTTTGGGGGTAGTTCACCAATTTCATTTCGAGCTGTTCTTTAGCGCCAGCTATCTCCGCCTCGATCTTCTTCCGTGACGAAGGTAATTTCAGCAACAACCCCCACGCCCACCGCGTCACAGCCGCATGGATATCTTTCACGGAACCGATGAGTCCACGACCGATTAGGTGGCGGTAAGCTTTCGTGGTGTAGCGGAGGAGCCAGAGCGTGAAGACCACGTTCTTTAGGAGTCCGAGGGGGTATTGAGTGCGGAGGGTGGAGATGACTCCTGACATCTTGTGGGTAGGTAAGAGGGAGTGTATGCTGTTTGATGGGTGTATTTGGTGGAGGGGTTGGATGACGTTGGATGCGGTGCAGGACGTCCATGGAGCGCGGGATCCGGAGTGCGGGTAAAGCGGCCCGACGTATGAGCACGGACATGAAGTACGGTACGGATTATACAAGGGATTTGAAGAAGAGCGGGTCTTCGCTGAAAGTGAATCCAATTGGTAAATCAAAAACGCCGATAAAATCCCAGTAATGCACAACATCGGCCCTCATCCTCTAGAACTCCGCGATCGAGCTCTCTCCGGCCATATCTTTTCCTCCTCTCATCGATCTCCCACCTCGCACCCTTTGCATTCCTCCAAATACTTATTTCCACTGCGCAACTTCCTCAACCTCATACCCCTTCGGCGGACTCCTCGCCTTCCTAATCTCCTGAATCGTCATCGGCCTCTCCGCCTCCTCGACCGTCACCAACTCCTTCACCTTCAAGATCGCACCAACGGCGGCACTGGAGACGGGTTTGTATGCGATGGACATACGCTTTCTCAAGCCGAGTGACTTCAGGACTCTAGTGGTCTTGCTAAAATCAGGCATCAGCAATCGGTCCTTGAAGGGTGATAAGGAGAGAAGGAACGTACGCTGGCAAGCCAATAGCGGAACGCACGAGCTGGAGTCTGAAGTAAGGCATCGCGTAGAGTGGAGTGGAGTGTTTGTGTTTGTGTGCTGTGTGCTCTCCTAGGAACCGCCGAGAAATCTGGATCACGTGTATGCACAGCCCTGAACCCCGCGGGTATGACGCTCGTAAGATAAACACTGACTTCCAAGAGAGAGAGAGAGAGAGAGAGAGAGGATGACTGAGGCAAGCGATCTGGCCGTTCAGAGGTGCGCCAGTAAGTTTGCATGTGCCATCGTCGCTAATATCTGTCGCACAGGATCCAAGAGCTCTTTCGCCAGCCGGACGTAAGTTTCCTCACACTCGTCGCTCTTCACGCGGACGTTCGTTGAGCAGTGCTGTGTTTAGGACCTCGATAAGATCAATGTTCTCAAGGCACGGTTTACGAGGGAGAAGAATGCTGTTGACGCACAGCTTAAGGCTGGGGTCGAGGCTCAACTCAATACGACACAGGTTGGTGAATACGAGGGTTGAGTTGTTGGGATGAATGCTCATGGTCATATGACAGGCTGGGTTGAAGAGCTTGCATGCGAGTCAAACGAACATGAACGCAATCAGGGAAGAAATGCTCAAGGTTCGTTTATCATCTGGATGCGCTGTCGTCAACGACACTGACTCCGGTGGTGCGCCAACAGATCGATAAGCTTTGTGCAGAAGCACAAGCCATGGTCCGAGATTTCCCCGTCATCAGCAAGGTAACATTACTAGCAGCAAATTCATCCAACGTTCTGCTGATGGGCCTGGTACAGATATCCCGCGTCCACAAGAACTTCAACGCAACGCAAGAAATGGTGCATAACCTCCAAAGCATGCACGACCAACTCGACCGGATTGAGGAGATGTTGAGAAATGACGGGACTGGTAAGCCCTCAATGAACCATACAATGGCGAATGCTGATGTTGGGTTCGTTGCGTGCTTACAGATATTCTCAAATCCTTACCAAGTCTGCTTGCAATTCACATGAATATATCACGTCTGCAGGATTTCCGAGATAAGGCGACTTCACTGTCACTCTCGGCTCCAGCCTCAACTCAGTCGACACTCGCTAACTACTTCGTACGGCTCGATCAACTCACGACAGAATTCACCGATCTGTTGTGGAAGATCGCAGGAGGAATGCTGGATATTCTGAAAGATGGTCGAGCCAGCGTCGTCGTTCGCGCCGCAAAAATCGTGGAAGTCGAGGAGCGGGCAGACGAGAAAGCACTTGCAATCCAAGAAGCACAGAAAGCCCATGCACAACTCGCGGCAAGAATGAGATTCGCGGCTGGCTCGACACGCGTGGTAAGGGGCTACAAAGACAAATTCTTCGCCGCGATCGCCTCGAGCGTCGCCACCAAATTCGAAATGTGCTGGAAGGACATGTGTGAAGACCCCGCCCAACTCCTCGAAGAACTCGACTGGGTCTTCGAAGACCTCGATCTCGTCCGCGAGGCACTCGTGCTCAGAGTCCCCCGGACATGGGATATCTACGAAGCATACGTACAGTTCTACCATAAAGGCATGTACGAACTCCTCAACAAACTCGTTGCGTCCGAGCCTGATGCGGCGAGTTTGTTGAAGGTTGTGGAGTATGTTAAGGAATACTACTCGACGCTTACCAAGGAGTTGGGGGTTGTGAGGGAACAACTTGTGCCACCGTTGTTGGATGGGGGTGAGGGGAGGTTGGTTGATGATTATTTGGGGTTGATTGTGAGGAAGGTGGAGGAGTGGATGTCGAACCTCGCCAAAACCGAGACGAGGGATTTCGTGGAACGAAATGAAGCGCCTGAACAGGATGAGGACGAAAAGTACCATTTGTCGGGCGCGGTGATTATGTTCCAGATGATTTCTCAGCAGATTGATCTCGCTGCCGATTCGGGACAGGGGAAAGTTCTGGCTGCGGTGGTGGAGGAGTGTGTGAGGGTCATGAAGAAGCGGCAACAAGAGTGGGAAGCATTACTCAAGGATGAGGAGAGGAAGCATCGGGAGAATGCGCAGGATGTGCCGGGTGGGTTGGTGGAGTATACCATTGCGTTAGCAAACGACCAAATTCGATGCTCGAATTACGCGGAGGCGATATCGGAACGGGTCGAGCCGCTCGTTTCGGCGAAATATGCGGAGCGGATAACGAAGGCGTTGGAGGGTGCGACGGAAGGTTACATTGACCTTGCGACACGATGTAACGATTCTCTCGTACGCCTCATCTTCAACGACGTCCGTGGTCCATTCTCCCAGTTTTTCACACCGGGGTGGTATTCCGCCTCCTCAATCGTTACGATCGTTGACACGTTTCGGGATTATACGAGTGCTGCGACGCACCTGATCCCGGAGATGTTTGAGGTGTATGTCGGAAAGCTGTTGGAGGAGTTCGTGAGGGGGTACGTGAGCGCGATCTACAACAAAGGCGCGAAATTCCGCCCACCGGGCGCGATTGAGCAGATTCGGAATGACGTCCTTGCCTCTTTCTCGTTTTTCTCGGAATACATGCCACCGGAGGAAGTCGAGCATTCGTTCCGGATTATTGAGCATGTTCTTGGGTTACTTAGTGTACCCCCGGCCGAGTTCTGGGATGAATGGGTTGGGCTGAAGAGGGAGTATCCCGATACGCCGGTGTGGTTTGTGGAGGATTTGTTGTGGAAGAGGGAGGATGTGGAGAAGAGTTCGGTGAGGAGTATGTTGGATATGATGAAGACAAGGGATGTGGGATTGAGGGAGGAGGATGTTGGGGTTAGGACTTTGATGAGTCAGGTTGAGAGGAGGTGATACAGTAGAACGCCTGATTAAGGATTTTTGGTCATGGAGTCAATTTCGAATTTCGACGATTGGCGTGCAAGCTTAAGAGTCAAGGCGACACGTCATAGTTCATTGAATTCTGTCTTGAAATCCTTTCCTCAAGCTTAAGCGCTTCATTGAATGGGATTCGCCAAAGCCCACTTCCTCATCTGCTCAGCACATCCCCACGGTACCACGAATACCGGATGCACCATCTTCACCTTATCCTCCTTCCTAACCTCAATCCCATCCTCCTTCCTCGTCCCCTCCGCGGCCCACGCGAACGCATTCCCAAGATCCATCCCGATCCCAACACCACGGTACGTGTACTTGTACTGTGCCGCCGACAACCCACTCAGTACGTAGCAGGAGTGGTAGTGGTCAGGCCACTTCTCGGGTTTATCGCGGAGTCCACCGTTTTTGTGTTGGCAGCATGCGAGGATATACTTCTGTAACTCTCCACGATCCCAGAGTGGACGTTGGAGTTTCGAAGCAGGAATTGCGGCTTCGACGAGAGCCCAGCAGCCGCCTACCCACCATGAATAGCAGCCATCGACGAGTTTGTTGGTACGGCCGGATAGACCGCCTTCGGGGGAGTACTGTCTCGCTGACAGCCAGCGGACGAGGTTGCTGAAGTTGAGGTACTTGGGCAAGACTTCGGATGGAGGGCCGAGCAGGCAGAGAGAGGCGAGGACGCAGAATGCGTAACCACCGTGGGCCTCTGCGCCAGGGACACCCGCGAGACCACCTTCGTATGTCTGGCATCGACTCAGCCATTCGGCGCAGCCGCGAGTGAGTTCGGGTGTGGTGAGGTTGAGCAATGAGGCGATTGACAATGCGCAGTACATCGCTCGACTATCGTTCTCGCCGCCGTAGAGCATGAGGAAGGAGCCATCTTCCTGCTTGAGTGACATCAACCAGGAATACATCGCTTTCCGATCAACGATCTCATACGCCTCCTCACCACCCACAATAGCAAGTGCGTTGATTGCGGCATAGGTTGGCGCAAGGTGTGCCAACTGTCCATCACCACCACCGAAGCCACCATCAGGGTGTTGACATGAACGGAGGGAGGAGATAAGTCGGTCGCGGTAGATGGAGATGTCGCCTCCGAGGAGTGCCATAGCGTTCAGGGTCCAGTACATGATCCATGGGCGGGATGCGTCAAGCATGACCATGTAGTCTGGGAGTTCGTCTAGACCACCTTGAAGCCAGTCGAGGTGGTTTTCCCGATCGAGGAGGGGCATTTGGGAAAGGGAAAGGTAAGGTTCGCAGGCGCGTTCAGTTTCATCCTGCTTCAAGTATTGGTATACAATTTCTCGCTGGCAGGGGGTTGACAAACCTGCTGTTCCGACGTCAAGGTCACCAACCCATCCTTGATCCGTCCATCAGTAATCTCAACAGCCATGATTCTGGGTGCGTCGTCTCGTATTCTCCGGTTCTTATGGTTGAATCTGACTTTTGGTCTGTGCATCCTGGTTATACACGGCAGCCTCCCTTTGGTGTATGGACAATACCCGGGGAACAATATGGTGGTCATTAAGGTGTGCTGAGCCACACCAGCCACGCCAAATGAGGAAAGACTTCGTATGAGACTAAATCATACATTACGTACCGCCAGCAGATCTGAAGCAAATACTGTCCTGAGCAACAACACTTTATCTCCCAGCAATCTTGCCCAATATCTGTGTATAGTTTTGCTGCAACTGTTAGGCGTCTGTCAGTTACCAAGAACGAATGCGAAATGACTGGACCACCCAACCTGCTGTTCCAATAGTCCTCCATCCCTGACAAACCGACACACACTCAACGCGTACTCACACCACTTATTACAACCCCCGGCATCTCCCGCACACCACAAATCAATCGCGTGATTCCACAACTTACCGGCTAACCAGTGCACCTCGTCTCCGGGATATTTCTCTTCATTCTCCCGGATCATCTGAAGGACTTGGGGGATCATCTGTTCCGCAGTCTCGTGATTCTTCGTAAGTGCAATCGATATCAGACATCGGATCCAGCGGGAGAGTTTGGCAATATCTGGATCTGCGTTCCGGATTGTCGCGCCAAGGAGGGCCTATGTGTCTGTCAGCTCTCGATCCGGTCAAGAATTGTATCTCCATCAAAGCGCAAGCAGACCTGCATGGTAACCAGTGTCACAGAACTCGGCGCGTTCTCCGTTAATATAATATCCACCATACACTCATACATCCTCAACGGACACTCTACCGCCTCAGCCTCCTGTATCTCAGGTCATCAGCATTAGCATAAAACCAAAGGGCTACCCACAAGTTACCTCGATGATTCCGCTCAAATCTTCCCACAAACCCTCTTTCGCAATGGCCTCGAATTCCAACATTAGCACAATAGCATACTTCACTGCGAACTCCCCTCCAGCGGCCGAAACTCCTTGCTCTAACATTTCCTCCTTCTGCATCGACCCGCGAAGTTGTCGGAGGGCTTTGGCATGAGTACGTGCAGCTGCGAAATGCGATTTCTATACAAGCATCAGCATCACCGTCAAAGGAGTTAACCAACGTTGTACCTGAATGTCGATGTTGTCCTCTTTCCGACCGAGGAATGTGAGTGCACAAACACAGGTGTACAGACACAAGAACTGTCGTCCGAGCATCTCCTTACGCGCTTCGGTATCCATATCGGCGGGGTACAAATTCAGAAACTGCACAAAAGCCGTAATCAGAATCATCAGTCAATAGGTCCTGCTGTCTTGCTTTTTTCACCTGTAATAACGTCGACAATCAGCGAAACGTATAACGAATACATTCGATATTTATTACCTTCATGCACACCTCCGCCAACCGAACCACAGACTCCGAAGGCCATGCGGTACACCCCTTCACCGCAAAATTAAACGCATTCTTCGAAAACCAATCAAGTTCCTTCAAATCAAACTGCTGACTCCTCTGACCATCAGGCTTCTGCCTCGCCTGTTTCGCATACACCGCCGCTGTCAGAGTTTTCGTCAGTTTCACATCCGTTGTTTGTTTCTACTGTTGCTCTGACCTGTTTCGAAATGCTCACAAAGTTGCCCCACATCATTCATCCCCACTGTCGTCAACTTGTCCAACTCACCCTCCGTTAACCTGATGACACACCTCAACAACGCACTGGTCCTCACAGCACCAACATCACCCAACCCACTCCTGACTTTCTCCAACACTAGCCTCAGCGCTTTGAGTGCGACCTTCTGCTGCCCCATCTCTTGTGAGTCGAGGGCGCAGGTGTATAGCATCTGTGGTGTGAAGCCGGGAGCGGTGTAGAGGTTCGTGAGAGTCTGTAAAGCAAGAGACTCATCCTGCGAACCAAGTGCGAGCCGTAAAAGGAGAAACTGTGACATAGCCTCCGACTGGATTGCTGGCGAGAGCTGTGAGAATATCTCGCGTGCTGGACCATACTGACGAAGCTCGAGGTAGGAAAGGATGATACGTCTGTGTGATGAATGTCAGCTTATTCGTAAGTTCACGAAACACTCTCCGCACCTTGCAATCTTGGCCTCATTTGACTCTCCAGCTCCCCTAAACACCGGGTGCCTCGCCGCCTCACACCACTTAATCGTTGCCCCATAATCACCCTTCGCAAAGAGAACCTCGCTGACTTTCCACAATAACTGTCTTACGTGTCAGCCAAGCACCAAGGGCTCGTTGAACGAAAAATACGATTTGCCCAGCGTGCATCGCTTTCCCACTCATCGCTTTCCCACACCCCCTCTCGACACAATCCAAGACTTCGAGTACGCCTCGAACGCACTCCTGGTCACACTCTTTTGAATCCTTGGCGGTTACCCAGAGTCTGGTGATGAGTGTTTGTTCGATCCATTCGGCGTTGTCTGTCAACAGTAAACGCTTAAGAAGGGTGTCGAGAGCTGCGATGGCGAGGATTGGGGAGCGTGAGACGAGATTGTGAACCTTTGAGATGATGGAGGGGAAGGAATGCGCTGTTAGTGGTATTAGGTCGATCATAGATACAAGTTCTGTATGTCAGTCTGTCAGTTCCGTCGGGACGGGGAAGCTATAACACCCTTGGCATACCGTCATGATAAGCCTTCGCATCCCCACCCTCCTTCTGCACCAACTCCAATTTGAGTAAGAACGTCCACTGGCTCGTCGGAAAAGCCTGTGCCCGAGTCAGCATCATGATTAGCAACTTCACCGCTGGTATAAAACCTCGGCAATCTGCCCAACAACCATCCTAGCCCTCTCTCCATCCCCCCCATCCCCCCTCCTTAAATAGGCTTTCGCAAGATTATGCATAACCCCACCCTTCAACTCCTGCCCCTCCTCACTCAACCTCTCCTCCTCCCTCATCAACAAATCATAACTTCTTCTCAACCACTTAATTCCCTCGTTTTTGTCTGCTTGGTTTGAGGCGTTACGGATGAGATCGGTGCCAATGGTAAAGGTTGTGGAAGCGATGGATTCGAGGGTGTGGGTGGGGAGGTGGGGGAGGAGTTCGGGCGTGGTGGATTTGGAGTACATGTACTCACCCACCCCGGCGTTTCCTTGTCTTATCGCCAATCGAGCCCGTAGCACGAAGAATTCGGAGGAAGACCTCGCATGCTCCGCCTCCAAGCTTCCGCCTTTGGGAGCGAGAGAGAGATCTCGTTGGAATGCGGCTCCACGTTCGAGGATCTTGGTGGCGAGGGAGAGGGCGTTTGAGTCCAAACAAGCCCTCGCAGCTTTATTCGCGATTTTGAGGATGCGGAAAGCGCCTGCAAAACAGAATTGTCAGCAGCGTACGAAGACAGTTCTGGCAGATCCACCTCACCTTCTGTATCTTTTCCGGTACTTTCGCGCCGGCCGGATTCGATGAAGAGGTAGGCGACGACGCGTACTTTAGACATCCTCATATCAGCATACATCGCACACTGGACATTCGACATGTCTACATACATAGACAAGCGACCTTTTTGTCAACGTTCTCGTTCCTCGCAATCTTCGTACTCAAGTTCCACAATTCGGTCCCTGTACCGCAGCAACCCTGTCAGCACCCATCACCGCGCATACACCCCCGCAAACACCCGTGTGAATTTCTTACCGAGTCCATCCATCTCATCCGCGAACCCCCACTCCTTCAACTTGCCCTGCAAACTCAGAAACTCCTCTAGTACAGGCACAAAACCCTCCAACCTTGTCTTCATATGACTTTGTTCATCGGCGGAAAGGGGTGTAGTTGGGGAGGAGGATGTGAAGCGGTGGAGGATGTCGGATGCGGTTTCTGTAAAACTTGTGGTCAGCAAGAGAACATCCAGCCGACCACGTTTTTTACTTTTGATCATTTCTCCTCGCTGCTTAAACGTCGTAACACCAGCAGCTCCCCCTGAATGCCCCCTACCCCCATTCCTCTCCGGGAAAGTCACGTCGAAGCCGACGTTGCGAGGATGGATGTCGTCTCTACCCTCACTTCCACGTTTTCGACCACCGATTACCAGCTCAGCCATCAGAAAAGTTGGTCAAGATGGAGATTGGAGTAGGGGGTGACGAGAAAGGCGTGTGGGAAATCAAAGTTGGAGCGGGATGCAAGGTCGACGCACCCCGGATCCCGCTCGGGCCTCCTCGACGAAATCCTGAACACCAAATACAGTCGACGATAGAACGCAATGGTGAAGATGATACTGCTACGACTGTTGATGGTCTTTGTGATGGCGGGTTTGGTGCTCGCAAATACCGAGAAAACCATCTTCGTCGCCATCGACCACGCCCCGAATCAGAAACACCACGACAACCGTCCGGTGGTGAAGCCAAACATCCCGCTCCGAGTCCACCTCGACCGCGAAGACTGGACCGTACAAGACGGTGCCGAACTGTGGTACACCCTCGACACAACCCCAGGAACACGTTACGAAGTCCGCGTATGCTGGCCCGCAACCGTAAGCACTCTCCACTCCCCTCAATTCCCCTCCTCCCACTAACCATCGTGCACAGACCCCCACTGACTTCCACTTCTCCCTCAGCAACAACGAAGCGCTGAGAATACAAGCGATACCCTCCTACCGCTCTTACCTCCCCACCTACTCCCTCTCCCCACCTCCACTGGATTTCGATATCATCCTCGATCCCTTTCTGTGGGGTATGATACCGAGGAGTTTGCTGGGTACGTTGGGGTGGGTTGTGGCGGTTGTGGGGGTTAGTGTTTGGGTTAGTGTGAGGGTGGTGTGGAGACTGCTGAAGAGCGTGGTACGCGAAAGAGAGAAGGTGGAGTGAACGCATCTCGAATTGGCCAGGAACATCAAAGGGTATATTGGGTTATGTATGCTAAAGAACGTGACGGCTGATGCTGGCGTATCGCGTCGTTTTGGGTTACTGCTTCTGCCCGATCGCAATGAAAATACTCATTGGGTGCCCGCCCTTATCGCCCGGGACATCAGGGTGCTCATCCCTGCCCTCCTCCGCCTCCGCCTCTTTCTCTTTCTCCTCATGTTTGTGTTCGAGCTTGTGGCCATGGCCATCGTGGGGACCGTTATGATTCCCACCCTTTCCGTGGCTATGTCCATGCGCATGCCCGTGCCCGTGCCCATGTCCATCCCCATGCGAATGGCCACCAGCACCACTTCCATGACTATGACCATCTCCACTCTCATGCCCATGGGAGTGACCGTGAGTCTGTTTACACCCAGCCCCCCTAACCCTGATCTTAAACCTCAACCTCTCCTCCACCACAACCCCCCCTAACCCCGCCTCTCGCATAACCCTCCTAACCTCCTCCACCTCCAACCCCCCCACATGACTCACCACTTCCTTAATATCCTCATTCCGCTGAAAAGCCCGCACAGTATCCGGAGTCCGGGCAATGTCGGCAACGATGAGGTACCCAGAGGGTTTGAGGTAAGACGTCAAGACTTGTGTTGCGTGCGAGATGGAGTGGAAGTGGTGGTATGACATGCTGCACACAACAACATCAAAACTCCCCTTCCCCACGCCCTGCTCCGGCTTCTCCCCTTCATCGCCCAAGCTTAAGAGGTCAGCGCAGACTCCACGCATATCAGAGGCCTCCAACCCCTGTTCCCACACCCGCCGATTATAGACCTCAATACTCCGCGCACTCGTATCAACACCTACGATCTCCTTCGCGTGTGGTGTGAGACATTGACTCAATAACCCAACACCACACGCGAAATCGAGGATTCGGGTGGAGGATTCGGTGAATGTGGGGGAGGGAATGGAGGGGGAGGTTAGGATTGTAGTGGAGATGAGGCGGGCGAGGTGGAGTTTGGAGGGGTCGAGGGCGTAGGTAGTGGCTTCTTTGTCGTAGTAGTCGGCGTTTTTTTGGGTCAAGTCGGCTGCTGGATTGGGCATGATGGATGAGGAGGGGGGTGGATGGGGCCCTGTAACGTTGACTGATCTCCCCGCGGTTTGGCGCGAGGCCTGCAATCTTCACGAGCGCACCGTCCTCGAGCCTTATCTCAACGTGATCCCAATACAAGTAACAACGATTACAGCTGCTGTAGAGATCAAACATTCAAACAGCATGGCCGACCAACAACAATCCTACCAACAGCAGCAGCAGCCGCCAGCAGATCACCAACAACAACAACAGCAACAGGATGACAAAAAGCCCAAACGCAGAAAGGTCAACCACGCCTGCGTCTACTGCCGCCGCTCACACATGACCTGCGACTCAGCACGCCCTTGCTCACGCTGCGTAAAACGAAACATCGGACACCTCTGCCACGACGAAGTCAAAGACACACCGCCCAAAACCGGCGGGCGGACGAAAATCCTGGATCAACAACACCACCAGCATGTACAGCAACCACAACTCGTGGGTGGTGGTGGGATGGAAGCACAGATGGCAGGAACGCAGTCACCCGGAGCAGGACCAGGGACGGGTGTAGAGGGGTTGGATCTGAGTATGATCCCCGGAGCCCAAACACCAGGTCCGGGATTCAACCCACTCGCATTTGGACAAACACCCTATCCCTTCCCCCAAACACCATTCACCTTCGCCTCCGAATACGCCGGTGGAGAATCAAACGTCCTGAACGACTTTTTGTCCATGATCGAAGACCCAACGACAAACACCGTTTCCGCAACCGATCCCTCGAGTCTAGCCATGACGACGCAAGCTCAGGCTGATGCCGCGGAAATTGCGGCGAAAGAAAAGTTTTTCTTGACGGCTTCTGATCCCTCTGATGCGTCGCCCGAAGATCGGCTCAAGCAGGTGATTAACGCAAAATTGGAGGCGGGGTTCTTGAAGCCTTTTAATTATGTGAAAGGGTATGCCCGGCTTCAGAAATACATGGAATCTCACATGTCACCACCCTCCCACCACCGAATCCTCGTCCCCCTCCAACGCTTCCGTCCGGCATTCCGCGCCGTGGCCCAAAGTCTCACAGACGTCGATTTAATTCTCGTCGAAGAAGCGTTCGAGAGGTTATTGTTGGATTACGATAGGGTATTTACGAGTATCTCCGTCCCGGCATGTCTGTGGCGACGCACAGGCGAGATCTTCCGCGGAAACAAGGAGTTTGCGCAGTTAATCGGCGTACCAGTCGAAATGCTACGGGATGGCCGACTCGCTATCTATGAGTTGATGGCGGAAGATTCGGCGGTCAATTATTGGGAGAAGTATGGGAATATCGCGTTTGATGGCGGTCAGAAAGCTGTGTTGACGAGCTGTATTTTGAAGACGAATCAAGGACAAGGACAGGGAGCAGGGGGGGCGAATGGAGCACAGGCGGGGGTGTTGAGTTGTTGTTTTTCGTTTACAATTCGAAGGGATAGATATAATATCCCGTCGTGTATTATCGGGAACTTTATCCCGATAAATTTGACGTCGATGTGAGAGCGGAGGGGTGAAGATATCAGCTGGGTTTATGGGATGGATAGGTTTAAATTTGTTTTTGGAGTTTAGCGATGGATTCATTGGGTTTACCGAGAAGCTTAACATATTTGAAGAGCATAGGTGTAGTAATCATGATCATGATCAACTTTTTGGATTACTCTAATGCCATACCTAATCCTACGCGTACGAAGACGCGAAAAAACATCAAATACAAACCCAGAACGCCGTAGTAAAGAGTCAAAGAACACGAAATGCACCTTCTTCCACCAAACCAACACCCATTCCCCTATCCGCGACACCCATCCTACCGTGTCATACAAGATCGAGTTTACCCCTCTAACTCCTCCTCATCATACCCATCCAAACTATCCCTCCGTGCAAACCCACCTCCACCGCCTTCCTTATTAACTTCATCGCACGCATCAATCCACTACAAAACGAAGTCCATTAGCACCTGACCCACTCGTCCTCCTCTCGAGTGCACTCACATCACTATAAACATCAACCGCATCACTCAAATGCGTAATCCCAGTCTGAAATGCCTGATGACAATTCGTACACCGGATCGTTCCAACATTCGCTTTTTTATCCAGTTTGCAGATGACGGAGTTGTCTTGGTTGCAGAAGAGGCAGTTGAAGGTTTGTGAGAGTTTTTCTTTGGGGGCGGATTTGGGTTTTGCGGCTTTGGAGCGTTTGCCCATTGTTTCAAGGTTGTTATTGAGGAGGTGTTTGTTAGGTGTGCTGGAAGACGCGTTTTGGAAGTTGGACGTCACATGCAGCCGGCTGCCGAATTCGAACCTGCGCTGCCGGCATGGGAGCCATGAGAGGGACGTTGGTAGCAACAAGCAATGATATATTGAGTATCTCAGCATTGCAAATATACCATAACTCCGCGCGTACTTAGCAAGCGAATGCCTCAACTTCTCGCCTACAGCTGCAGCTAATCCCCCAACATAGCCAAAGTCTCAACCGCCATCCTAACCTTCTCAACCCCATACTCCTCCGACAAAAAACACATCGCACGCTCCTTCTTCGGCAACATATTCATCAACTGCAACAACTCAGTCATATTCTGCTGCGTGACCTTGCTGATTAACTCCAACCACTTCTCATCAGCTGCGGCGATGGTCTTGTTCTCAGTAGGTTGAGGACGATATTTGGCGCCGGGCATCTCGGGGGTGATGGGGGCGTTGACGAGGGGGTGACCAGCCGGGGCACCCGTGTATGCCCCCGTACCTCCCGTGTTCGTCGTCTGTGGCGGACTGCGGCGCTGGTGATGAGCATGGTGTTGAGGAAGCGGATACCCCATCCTCAGCGGCACTGTATTCGTAGCATTACTCATGTAATTCGGGAACGGACTCGCCTGCAAACCTTGCCCTTGAACATGACCTTGAGCCTGAAACATATGTGCCCAAGCCTGAGCCTGTGCAGCTTGCTGAAACGCTTTCTGTACGGACATAGCGATAGCCATCGCCTGACTCGCCTGGTACTGACTCCACACAGCCTGATTCTGTGGGCTCAATCCCGTCTGCACAGCTCCCATCCCTGACACTCCGACCGACGCTGAGGCTGCGCGGGAACGAACCTCATACGCCTGCGCATCCCCAATGGTCTGCTCAGTCTCCGGTTTATCCTCGATCTTGACGTTCGTGTCAGCGAAGGGGCGAGCGGCGAGGAGCATGTCAATATCCAACCCCTTCCCCCTCGCAACCCCAATCGCAATTACCGGCCTCGAATCTCCCTTCCCAACCCTCTCCACACTCATCCCCTCCCCCTCCTCCCCTTCCTCACCTCCCGTCCGCGCGAACTTCCTCACCGCCTCCTCCGCCAATTTCTCCGATTCGAGCCACACGTATCCGAAGCCGCGGGAGACACCAGTGCGCGGGTCAGACACAACGAGGGCGTCAAAGACCCCGCGCGAACCGAGACGGTAATAGAAGATGTCGCCGAGCATGTCGTCAGTGAAGGTTGGTGCGAGGCCGCGGACGAGGATGGGATGGCCGCGGCAAGGGCCATCGTTGTTTGCAAGGGGACTGGTGGGCATGAAATCCTCGAAACCCACGGAGACAGGAGAAATTGCCGCAGGCTGTGTCATGGATGGCTTTTGATGCGGTAATGCGACCACATCCATTTCCTTTCCGCGCTGCTGCCACCGCTGTTGATGCAGCTTACCCCCCGGGCCCTTCTTCTTCGAAGGAAGCGGCAACTGCCTCGGCTCATCGTCATCCGGCGTCAACAACTGCCCAATCCCCTTGATGTACTTCCCATTAACCCGGTCATCAACAAACGTCCATCTCCCCTTCACCTTCTTCTTCGGTGGCTTACTAACGCCGCTCTCGTCGCTTTCCGGTCCATTGTGCGCCGTAACGGGAGCAGGGGCTGTAGACCAAGTGTCCGATTCGTGATCGGCGGTTTCGTCCTTCGGAGCCGGTGCCGTCCATGGGTCTGGGGCGTCGGCGTGCATCTCCTCGTCGATGTCCCAGGAGGAGGGGGCGAATGTGTCTATGGACATGTGTTCGGACCAATCGGTCTTCGTGGCTTCGGCGGGATTGTCTTCCACCTCCCAGTTGGTGGCAGCAGCAGCAGGCTGAAGGATGGGTGCAGACGCTTGCTGAACAGGAGGAGGCTGGGAAAGTATAGACTGCGAAGGCAACGGCTTGAACCCCTGCCCCCTCTTCCCACCCTTCCTCGCGTCATACATCGGCTGATAGGGACGACGGGGCGTCCCCCCCGGACTCCTCTCCGGCACGCTCAACGGACCACGAGCCTTGTCCTCGCCCTCCTCCTGCTCCGACGGCGAGGTAACTTGGACGATAGGCGCAGGACGTACAAACTCGGGAGAAGGCGCATTCTCACGCGTAAAGTCCAGTTCCTCCGTATTAGGGACTTCTTCACCGGGAATAGTGATCAAGGCAGCACGGAGACGCGCACGGACGATATCCATACAATCCGTACCCGCCAATAACTCCTCGCTATCGGGGTTGTCCCATGTGTGTGTACTACCTAGAGAATCCGAAAAAGGGTACGCGCTCATGCTCATATCACCATACGGCACCTCGTCGACACTTTTCAAAGGAGGAGAGAATGGGGGCATATCCATGTCTTCGCCATTCGTGCTGCCACCCCAGGTCCCGTCGAGGCTTTGGCATGGACTGGCCATGCTTGAGAGCGCATGGATGTCAAGACCCACGACAGACTGGGCATGGAAAGAGCGAAGAGTCACCTTATGAGGTTCAGCAACAGGAAGCTTGTTCGGCGTCGTAGCCACACTCGGACCTCTCACTTGTCCAACAGAGGCCTGTGCGTTGAGCACAGCCCGATTCGCAGCAGCGCGATTCGCAGCAGCGAGACGATTCGCGGAAGCAGTGGCCCAAATACAGTTCGCCGCGGCTATTTGTTCGGGGGTGGGTTGCGGGATAATGTGGCAAGCAGGGACGAACGCGGGACGTTCGGCGTTGAAAGTGAAGGCGGAGGCCGCGGTCTGGCGATTTCGGGGTGAGGGTGTGATTTTGTGGACGGTGATGGTGGTGCCGGGGCTTCCGATAAGTTTACCGTTGAATGCTTCCACAGCTTTGGTGGCGGCTTCGGAGGTGGAGAACGCGACGGTAGCAGACCTCGTCCCATCTTTCCTAACGTCGACGACGCAGGAGGTTATATGCCCCGCCTCTTCAAACTCACGACAAAGATAAAGAGCAGTGGTAGTGGCAGGCAATGCTCCAACCTGCACCTTCCACGACTCCGCGAACGCCAATGCTTTGTAGGTCGTCACAAGAACCGGCTGCTCCTCGACGTTCGGAATCTCAATGTGCGTGACATTGGCGTAATACTTGAATGCATCGTCGGCGGAGTTAAATAGGAGTTGAGCAACCGCGTTTGGAGAGGGACGGTTGTTGTCGTCATACTTGATACAGACGAATGAATGCTCCTTGGGGAGAGCGTTCTCGAGGTCTTCCTTGCTAACGAACTTGGGGAGGGCGCTGCCGAGGAGGTAAAGACTCTTTGTTTGAGTCACTTCGAAGTACCCGTAGACGCAGAGGTGCGTATTAGGCATACTGGTGTCGAGATGCTTGGAGATAGTAGTCGAAGCTCTTGAAGGAGAAGAGAGTGAAGTGGGAGGCCCTTAAGGAAGTCGAAGTCGAAGTCGAGGAAGTGAGGTGGGAGAATGTAGAAAAGGAGATAGACCCAGGCCTTGAATGCCTTACCCCTGAGAACGATCATCGTCGATATCGCTATGGCTGTTACAAATGTAGAAGCTCGAGCGTTGGAAGAACCTTCTGTCTTGTGTGGGGATCTCCGGAATTAAGGGGGCCTGGGAGGCTCATACATGGGGAGGACCAAGCTGCTCCTTCATCGAAGAACGTATCGGAGTTCGACGAGAGATGATTATAACGAATCATATGCACACCTCTTCATCGAAACGCTGTGTATCGTGATGGCCATATCAGATTCCCGGGACGCGCACCCATCCCTTCTCATGACATACCGGTATACATTGACATCGATCGTGAGCACTGCCGTCGTTGAGACCAAACCATATAACTGAACAACTCCAACCCATGTCGTTGCAACCGATAGACCTCTGCAGTCGAGCTGGAAAGTAAACCTTCTGTCTCATAACAGCTGCTCAAGTCAACCCTGATATCGGTACGCCGCGTATGCTTATCCCCCAGTCCCTCGCCCTGTCAGTAGTCCGCCTACACGTGCCGCTACCTATCTATAACCTGAATTTTTTGCCGTCGACCACACCACCACACCACCATTCCCATCAAAGATATCAAAAATGTTCCGTTCAATTATCCCTGTCGCCCTCCGCTCCATTCGCGTTGCCCGTCCCTTCCAGGCCGTTGCCGTCGCTCGCGTCGCTCGCCCCTTCTCCACCACCTTCGTCCGTTTGAACGAGTACTCCGAGTCTGCCCCTGTCCAGGCCGAGTCAGCCGCCACCAAGAACAACAAGCTCTTCGTGACCAACATTCCTTTCACTGCTTCTGAGGAGGAACTCCTCAGTATCTTGGGTGCTTCCGAAATCAAACTCTTCCGCGACCAGTACGGTCGTTCCAGGGGGTACTCACGCTTTTTTTTGGTAGTCTTGTTCAAAGTCACTAACTGTGGTTGTACAGTCTCGCCACTGCCGAGTACGAGTCCGTAGAGGCGGCCGAGGAGGCTTTGCAGGGCTTCCAGACAAACGGTCTTCAAATCTCCGAGCGTAACATCTTCATCAGGTTCCACGACGAGAACGCTCCCAAGCGCGAGCGTTTCCCGCGTCGTGAGGGCGGTTACCAGGCTCGTGAGGGCGGTTACCAGGGTCGTAGCGAGGGCGGTTACCAGGGTCGTCGTGAAGGCGGTTACCAGGGTCGTCGCGAAGGCGGTCACCAGGGTGGGCGACGTGAGGGCGGTTACGGACGTGGACGTCAGGAGCTTGGTGAGGACTTCTAAGGGATTGAGTATGGTTTGAAGCGTGATATGTAATACCCTTTCTCGGTTTTCGTTATCTCTTTGTATTCTACACTGGCTGGAAATGGGTGAGGATGTACGATTCCCTGGTCAATTTAAAAGCACTGGTTGCGGTCTGTTCTTCTTATTTTGCGAGACATCATCCTGTGAATCATTGAGCATATCATCCCTGGTCTTTGTGGCACTGGAATTGGAAGACGTGGACATGATTGTAACGCGGGAAGGTATAATTCAGGGTATCATCTCGGGTCTATCAATCGCCCGAACAATCTCAAAGCAGTAAGAAACGCCGCAACAACATACTGTTAATCCAGCAAACCAACCCACACACACTCTCCACCCCCCTCAATTATCCTTCATCATCTCATCCACCAATTCCCTCAATGGCTCAAACTCCTTCTCCCCCACAACCCCAAACTCCCTACAAAAACACACAAAATGCTTCAGCCCCGTATTCAAATGGGCCTCCAACCCCAACTCCCGAACGACCGCATAATGCTCCCAATAAATATGCGCATACACCCTAAACAACCTCCTCAACACCGCACTCACTTCGTCCCTGAAGTTTCGGGGAAATGGGATACCCGGTTTTTGAGGAAAGATGAGGGGGTTGTCGAGGAGGGATTGGGTACGGGTAAAGAGGAGGTCGATGTAGGTTGAGGCGGGGAGGGAGGTCGGGGAGGGGTAGTTTGGAGGGTCGTGCCAGAGGTATTCGTGGGTTGGGCCGGCGGACATCATTGGGCAGGATGTAGGGGTGCAGAATTCGGTTATGGTGCCGTAAAGCATGTTTATTTGTTGAAAGAAGTCGACGGCTGGATCGATAGTTAGCATTTTGTAGTGGGGGTTGAGGGGAAAAAGGGGGTAAGACGTGCTGTTGACAGCCAACCACTCATTCAGATCTTCGCCTTCTGGGAGCTGAACAGCTTTCTTCAGGTTACCGCTTCCAAGAGTAGCTTCTGCGAGCCTTCGTAGCTGGAATGACTTCGAGACAGGCTCATTCGCTTTGGAGTTGACGGGTTTGCGGGAGCTTCATAGCGATATCTGTAAGCCCCTGTACGACAAGGAGGGACTGGGAGAGAAGAGCACTCACAGACTGAACATGGTAGAGAAACACTGAGTTCGGACGACGGAGCAGGAGTTTCGGAAGGTGTATAGAGGGTGTTGACTGGGAGCTGGACTTCACGGAGGTGCTTTGTTTATATTGCCAGGGGCCGTTGTCAGGGCGTGGGCTTACGACGTCACGGCGACAAGGCTCACAACCCAGCATACAACCACCGGCAGTAGACAAGATCAACTTCACAATGCCGGAGCAAAAACAGATCACGATCCTAGGTTCCCTAAACATGGACCTCGTCATGCTCACTCCCCGTGTCCCATCTGCTGGGGAGACCCTAGCCGGCACAGACTTCCATACCGGCCCAGGCGGTAAAGGTGCCAACCAAGCTGTCGCTACAGCAAGATTAGCAGGCCCGGACGTGAAAGTGAACATGATTGGACGAGTGGGTGGGGATGCATTTGGTGGAGAATTGGTCAATGCGCTGAAGAAGGACGGTGTGGACACAAATGCCGTGTCAGTGGACCAGAATACCACAAGTGGGGTAGCATTGATCCTCGTGGAGGAGTCGTCGGGGCAGAACCGGATTATTCTCAACCCTGCAGCAAACTTCACTCTCACACCTGACCTCCTCTCGAAGCACTACGATGTCATTTCCCGGTCCTCACTTCTGCTGACACAACTTGAGACCCCGATGGAGACAATCCTCGACGGTCTACGATACGCACACGAGAACGGTCTAACTACGGTCCTAAACCCTGCACCTGCACCGGCCAAGGGTGCAATTCCTCGCGAAGCATTCGCGTGGATCGACTACCTCGTCCCCAACGAGACTGAAGCTGCTCTCCTCACCGGGAGGTCGGAGATCAGTACTGTCGAGGAAGCAAAGGAAGCTGCAAAGAAGTTGTTGGAGTATGGTGTGAGGAAGGCTGTTATCGTGACGTTGGGACACCAAGGCGCCTTGATCCTGACCCGTGAGGACCCAGAGTCAGCAATTCATGTTCCGGCACTGAAGCTTGGGCCGGGTGAGGTTGTTGATACGACTGCAGCAGGCGATTGTTTCCTCGGCGGAGTAGCGGTCAAGCTCGCAGAAGGTGCTACGCTGAAAGAAGCGATTGAGTACGGAGTGAGAGCGTCAGGGAAATCAGTACAGAAACGCGGTGCGATGTCGAGTTTGCCGAAGAGGGATGAAGTTGATGGATCGCAGAGACGAGGTTCGCTCACCATACAAGAGTAGGTGAAGCCTACTCGGCACTCCTTCTTTATTCGTTCACTAACCCTATGCAATTCTAGACCTCTAAAACGGACACATTCAACATCGATGCTCCTCACACCCACCTCCCACCTCCCCTCCACTCTCCTCCCACCCTTCTACTCCCGTCCACCCTCCCCCCTTGGCATCTCCCGCACCCCAACCCCTGACCCAACAAACACACTGCCCTCCGACACCCTCGCCCGCACAACGCCCCTAACCTCCCAAGCCCCCCGCCCTTCAACAGAATACTATGGTTTCGTACTCTACCTCCTCTCATCTCTCTCACTCCTCCTTTGGCTTTTGTGGAGCTTTACCCCGAGTCCATGGCTAGAGGGAATTGGAATAACGTATTTTCCGGATCGGTGGTGGGCGTTGGCACTGCCTAGTTGGGCTGTGGTTGGGGTTGGGTGGGTTTATGTGGCGTTGTACGGGTGGAATACGAGGGTTCCAGGGATGGAGAGTGCGGGGTGGGTTGTAGATGGGTATGGGATTGTTGGTGCGAGCGGTAGTGCAAGCCCTGGTGGTGGTGGAGGAGGTACAGCGGGGAAGGACAGGGATGCGGTTGTGGATTTGCCGGTGGGGGAGATTTGTGAAATTTTGTATGGGAATGGGAGGGGGGACGACGATATAGATGATAGGATAGGGGATGAATAAAACGAGCTGGGCTGTCTCTGAACTTTCGTTTTTGGTTGCTTGACTTTTTAATCTTCTCAATTGCTTCTCGTACGCGTCTCGCGGATCGCGCGGGAAGGGAGTGTATCTTGGAACTCGAGTCCACGCAGCTGTGCCCAGTTATCAAGGTTGTCATTTAGATTTCAGTAAAAAATAACAGCACCGCCTTTTCTGCTGCTGCTGGAGGACAAAATTGCGAGAAAGTTACGTCTTCTGGCCAAACGCGATCGCTCGAATTTCTCTCCCACGCTTCTTCCAATCGAATATGTTTATCGGTGATTATGAGATTAGATATGTTAATAAGAGATGTAGAACGCCAGTGATAACTCCATAACCTCCCGCGCCACTTCGATAATGCTCTTCTCATTCCAGTACGTTGTCACTTCCGATCGCGAGAAGTTTCCTCGCCGCAGTCATTACAACTATCTGGCATCCCCTACAAGCCTCCAATTCGGTATACGGCATCTCACTGTTTCGAAGGTGGCCGTTGAGGTCCTTGTGACATAGGTACGTTGTTCGCTCCACTGCTCGGCGGTCACCTTCTGGATGCTGGACCCCAATTACGCCTGTGTGGTACATGCTTCTTCCAACGACTTGGACTACCAGGTCCCCCTCTCGAATTCGAAGGCGCATGATTTTGGGCCGAAGAGCCGGCTGCAGGACCTCTGGGCACGAATAACAGCCCTGGTTGCTGCGTCGATTCGTCAGTGAGAGCCACCGCAGCCGGCGGTTCTGCGACACTTATGCCAGCATTGCGTCTCCTCTCGTATTCTGCATTTACCAACTTGCGATAGTCGTTTTCGTTCGCGAAAGAGAACTTCAAAAACGCCCTTTCAAAAAGACGCAACGTTCCCGTGTTCCAGGCGTTCTTTGCAGCAAACGTGTTTGCGAAGACTACGAAGCCCCAGTTTGAAGGTAAGATGGACCCCGCGGCGTTCTTGTACGTGCTTAGGGTCATGTCCCGTACGCTTCCTGCCTGGGAAAAATGAGCCTTCAGTTTGGTCTCCATGGAGGCAGGCAATCCAGTCGTTGGGGGCAGCCGCGTTACGCGGAGGACATTTGAGGGTTTCAGAAGCGCCTCGTTCACGTCCACAGCCGCCGTCGACAACCTTTCTCCCGCCAGCGTCATCCGCCGTACGACGTATTGTGCGGCAATAGCAATAGCAGTATGCGCGAACGTAACTTGCCAGTCAACAGGACGCCGAGTTCTCTTATCCATGGCGCCTGGCGCAATGTACTCCACTTTCCCAGCTCTTTCGAAAAACCTGCGCAGCTTGTTCTCCTCCACCACTTCAGGTATTTTTCTGATAGAAAGTGCAGGGGATGAAGCTAGTTCATGCCACATAGGACCCCGCGCCAGCTTGGGGTCCGCGAACCCTTTGATTCTCACGCCGCCTTGACCAACGTCGGGAAAGATATCACCGAACTCAGTCAAAACCGGTACATGAATAGGTCTGACCAGATCTTTCGTATGCCTGATGACTTTGGTAAATTGTTCAAAAGATGGCGGGCTCAGTGCCGCTGCTACAGCGATCTGGAATTCCTTCATCCTCGTTCCCTCATGGAAGCCGCCAAGGGCTATTTCCTTCGAAAATTGCCACACCATGGACAATCGTGTCCAGTAGAACTCGTGTGCAGCTAGCGGGAACGCCATAACTGGTACCATGTCTTCAGACCGTTCACCGGTAGGTTTGTGCCGCTTGACGAAGTCCGGGCATAATCCTTCGCTGATAAGAATACCAGGCCAAGGCCTTTTCCTGTGAGGCGTGGATCCATCAATTCCATATCCTAAACCCATAACGACCTGAACTTCGCCGTGCTTATACCTCAGGTCACCACGCTGCCTTTGTGCGTCAGGGGATCCTGGGATCTCATGCGTGATCGTTGCTGTGACGGGCGGTGAAGGACTGTTTGGATCAGCAGGCTTTCCATCCGCCGTCATATGCGCCACATGGTTTTCTTGGTCTTCTGGGGAAGGGGTCTCCATGATCGGGTCTCTGTGGTTAGCTCCTGAAGTCTCAACCTCCTCCGTATGATCGGACACCTCCTCCACCTCAGCGACAGTACCCGCTGTCTTGTCAACTGCTACATCCTCCGCCTCGGTGAGTGCGATACTTTTATCGCCAACTAGGGAAACTTCGTCCACGTTAACCTCTGCTGTGTCCCGCGCAGGCCGAGAGCGTGCGTATCTCTGCATAGCCTCTCGCAACCTTCTCCCATAATTCTGCGCAATAGCTTGAGGTGAAAGCATGCCCGGCCTATGCTCGGGTTGCCTTATCTTTAATATTTCCCCCGTAGATGACGATATGAGTTCATTGAACTGGTTTTCAGTCAGACCGTCTCTGTAAGCCTGCGTGATGAAATCTTCCCAAGTTTGAATGGTGGACGGTAGACCGATCGTACTTCGGGTCACTTCCGGGACAGTAGACTGCAAGAAGGTCGTTACAACTGATGGACGCCAACCGACGCTGCTTACTGGCGACTGGGAAGTCTTCGACGTAAGGGGATCATGCTGTACTTGATGCGCTTCGCTCATGACAATATTCTCACGAGGAGCAGGGGCACTCGCAGACACAGATAGTGTCGCTTGTGGTTTATATGAGGGGAGGACCTCGTCATCGTCCTTCATTCCTGTCTCATCTCCGGACAACTCCTCCGGTCCCATAGACTGAGGGCTGTCTCTTCGCGTCCGTAAAGAGGCTGGTATTTCTTTCATCTCCACATCTCCTGTCAGCAGGGCGGGATCCCCTCTCACAGGAACAAAAGTCCGTACATGCACTGATTCTTGAGGAGTGGCCGTCGCTGAGGGGGAACCCGGTACTTTGTCCACATGTGCATCGGCCCTCTCCTCACTACGTGTAGGCTTAGCCAAGAACGAGGTCCTCTGACCCAACCCGTCTGCAACTAAGTCTGTCCGCTTACGGAGAGTGGGCTTGAGCGATGCGATGTTCTTCTCCTTTGCGGGGGTATCCGACTTCGGAGTGTTCGTAATTGGGGTGGAGAGTGCCGGAGGTTTGAACATGGTGGAGGGTATGAGCTCCCCTAGCAGAGGTGTAGATTTCTCTGCCGAAGGAACCAGGCGGCTCCTTCCAGATATCGAAACAGGTAAGGTCATAGCAGGCGGTTTGTCTGTACCGTCGTTGCGTGCCTCGTTCCCTGTCTCTGCGGCCAAAGAACCTGTCTGCCCTGTGTCCTTCTGTGCGGAAAATGGCGTAGAACAAAGCGTCGTTAACTTTACTCGCTTCCTTGGCCTCTCCTGAGGTGTATCATGATCCTTAATGCCCGTTTCCTTGGTTTCAACTCCCTTACTAGTGTCCAATGCGAGGACCGCAGGTCGCTTCAACGGCCGTGGTTCGGCCGGCTCATCGGGTTCTGAAGCTGGATCTGCACTGAATCGTTTTTCGCGCATCTGCTTTTTCTGGACCGAGAATGGGATTGATGATAGGTTCGTTAACGCAGCTCTTTTCTTTGGTTTCGGGACCTCCTCCATCGGTGGTCTTGTCGCAGAAGGAAGTTGCCGCTCCATTGTGGAATCCGGTAAAGGATTCACATCTCCATTATCTCCGGGTACAGACATAGACGAGTTGGTCGGCAGACCCCTGAGGGGATCGACGATGGCGGCTGTGTTCATGGGTGTAGTTGCTTCGCTTGCAGGAGCAGTGACATAGGTCGAACGGGGAGTTCCTTGACTGCTTGACATCATCGCAGAGCCTCAGAGCAAGACGAAACCTTTCATGTTTCCCCCATCAAGGAATAATCTGCTGAATTGAAAAACAGGATTGCGACGTTGCAAGGGTGTAACGTAGACAGGCGCATCTGCACATTTTGCCCGCTTTGGGAATTCTGTAAGGGCTATCGATTTGGAAATCCTCGAACTGTCCTACTACCACCTCCCCCTCGGCCTGTCTTCATTACCTCAAGAGCGTCCTGTTCATCCCGTTCACGATGTCGGCAGTCCCGAAAAATTCCAAGCCGTTGGCGCAAATCCGTCGTTGGAGTCCGATCATCCAGCCACCCACTACCACGCAATTAAACAATTCGGACAAGGTGTTCTTCAAACCTACAGAGCTGAGATGGTCGGCTTCTCAGTTGGAGCAAATACCGCCGGTCAAGAAGACACAGTTACCAGAGGTGAGTGCTGCGTGTTGAATTCAAATGGCTGGAAGATGCTGATGTGAATCGATGAAAGGTGCTGTTCCTCGGACGAAGTAAGCGGTGTCAGTGGTTGGTTTCTGGCCCATGACTAACATCGTGTTCCAGGTAATGTTGGTGTACGCTGTTTCCTTCTTAATCCCTGCTCAAGCGCTGGTCTGACGATATCCGCAGAAATCATCACTCATCAACGCACTCTTGAACCGAATGAGAAATCCTATCTCGAGAACGTCGAACAAGCCAGGCCATACGAAAATCCTAAACGCTTTCGCCGTGGGTGGTATTTCAAGACTAAATAGACCTGCGGAATTGCTTTTGGTTGATGCTCCTGGATATGGATTCAAGTCGAGAGGAGAATGGGGGGAAATGGTCTTAAAGTACATGACTGAGCGACCGCAGTAAGTCTCGCAATTTGTCTGTCCTGCACAATATCTAATGGACATCACAGATTCAGGAGAGCATTCCTCCTGGTCAATGGCCAACATGGGCCAAAGGAAATCGATTACATGTTCGCCAAAGTGCTCGGAGACAATGGAATTCCCTTCCAAGTCGTGCTAACAAAATGCGACAAAAAATGCGGTCCAGAGGCATTACAAAAAAGACTCGACGAAGCTCAAAAACTAGTCGAAGAATCCGGCGCCAGTGGGTACGAGGAAATCATCGCTACGAGCACCCTAGAAAAAGGAATGCCAGGCGTCAGCAACCTACGATGGTCCATCCTGAACGCATGCGGGTTGAAACAGGAAAAAGTCAGCTTGAAGAAGGTGTTGGCAAGTTTCGAGGGTGCGAAGGAGAAGTTCCAGGAGAAGACTGATGCGATGGAGTTTGTGACGAAAGAGGAGGACTTGGAGGCGTGGGAGGAGAAGAAATTTGCGGAGCGGGAGGCATTGGAGAAGGTGATCGAGGCTGGGAAGGCTGCGAAGAAGGAACGTGAGGCGGCTGCGGCCGCTGGCTTGCAGGAGACGGTGGGTGAGGATAGGATAGTTGCAAAGGCGATGGCTGCGAAGAGGAAGCGGGACGAAGCTTCGGCTGCTGTTATGGAGGAAGCGGTGAGCAAGGAGGAGGTGTCTCCGGAGCGGGAGGTTCGAGAAGCAGTGCTTGATGAGTCGAGTGGTGAAAACTCATCTCCTGAGCCGACAGTACGGACCGGTGGCAGAAGACGACCTGGTATGAAAAGGAGGAGTTAGAGAACCTGCACGATACGGTATACCGTAAGCACGGACAAGACAGTTACTGGTGATCGCGCGTATATTGACGATTATATATAAACATTCACCTAGCTAAATGTTTGACGTTGGGATTTCTTCCGTAATTGACCCCTGGCAGTCACCTGGTCTGAGTTGACGTCGACAATCGACGTCGTACGCGCGGACTCCACACCATCGAGCACCGAGTAAGCAGAGCAACGAGCACGATAAGCAAAAGGCTGTACAAAGGCGAACGACGATCAATTGACATCCAAAACGTACCAGCAGCAGTCCATTCCACCGCATTCAATCTCTATAGACGCCGATGTCGGACCGCTACAGCTTCTCCCTTACTACCTTCTCGCCAAGCGGTAAGCTCGGGCAGATTGACCATGCACTGGCGGCTGTGAACGCTGGTGTCACATCTCTCGGTATCAAAGGTGCTTCTCTCCTCTCCCCTCGCTCTCTACCATACCCATGACTAAACTCCCATCCCGCAGCAACCAACGGCATCGTCATCGCAACCGAGAAAAAGACTACCTCCCCTCTCATCGAATCCCAAACCCTCGAGAAAATCACCCGGATCACCCCCGATATCGGCATTGTCTACTCAGGCATGGGCCCCGATTTCCGCATCCTCGTCGATAAGGCCCGGAAACAGGCGCACCAGTACAAGAATATCTACGGCGAGTACCCACCCACGCGGATGCTCGTCCAGGATATCGCGTCAACGATGCAAGGCGCGACACAAAGTGGTGGTGTCCGTCCATTTGGCGTTTCCCTCCTCGTCGCGGGCCACGACGAGAATCAGGGACCGGCGTTGTACCAGATCGATCCCTCTGGCTCATACTTCCCCTGGAAAGCTACGGCGATCGGAAAGGGGTCGACCTCTGCAAAGACGTTTTTGGAGAAGAGGTATACGGAGAACTTGGAGATTGAGGATGCGATTTATATGGCGCTCATGACGCTTAAGGAGGGGTTTGAGGGGGAGATGACGGAGGAGACTGTTGAGGTTGGGGTTGTGAGGGATGATGCTGGGTTGAATGGGGAGGGGTTGACGATTGTTGGGTGGGAGGGGAAGAAGGGGCCGAAGTGGAATAAGTTGAGTAAGGAGGAGGTTAGGGATTACCTGGACCAGATCTAGGGGAGGAACAGATGGGAATACCAATTGAATGCATACTACACCTTTTGTCTGTTGACCCGGTGGTCGCCCTCCTCGTCTTTGGTCACGAAGCAGGGGTTGCCATTACATCCCGAAGTTCCTTAGTGCACATGCATGGGCTAAATGCACGATGTCGCGGAGCACGGCTCGAGGTTGGGGCGGGCCAACGCTGCCGGGGAACATGGGAAACATGGGACGACCCCATCCACGTTTGGAAAGTGGTCTGGTGAAGATGAAGCTGGGAGTGTCTGCTGGCCACGTAGGAGGGTCCTTTGGGGTAGTGTAGCGTTTCCCTTATCGATAAGCTTTGCATCGTCGCACGCGGGAGGGGGGGGTACATCTCGTGGCGGCTACTGTAATTCAACCGCAACCCCTGTCAACATCGACATTGCACGACCTCCTTTCCACTCCGGCCATGGAACCACCGTCCTTGCGGGATGGCCCGGTCACGGGCTCGGCAGCGCTTGAACAAACCGGCTCATGCACGTAATTACACCTCGCTCGGACCCCTCGGTCATACCCTTGCAGGGGTCCTTCAACCGCCCCCCTCTACTCACAATACCCCTCCCTCCTTCTCTAACGTCGAGGTCTGAGTGCCGTTTTGTGATCCAGCCCGTGAATAAGGTTGGTCACTTGCAGATTGCACTGGCAACGAAAGAAGGTGAAGGCGGAACCGTGCCGGCACACAACCTCCGGAAGGTCAACGAAGGAGGAAAGGACAGAGTCAAGTGACGGCAATCCAGTACTGGAGTCGAGGATACAGAAGAGTCCGTCCGGTATTCCCGCAGAGATATTTGGGAGCATTTGAGCCCATCTCTATCATCCGGTCTCACTCTCGTACATTCGCCCAAAGACGTTATATTGCGTGCACTGTGCCAGTCACGAGCAAGGTCAACAAAATCTGAAGTACGGGCATCTGACGTTGTACGACAACGCCAATCCACTCCTGACATCTGGGGGTCAGGACAATCGGAAAGGAGAACCAGTATCAGGAGTGCATCAGTTCGCTTCTCGTATAACAAGCCAACCAAGTCAGCCAAGCGAGTTTACCAGAAGTCGCCTCACGAACGCAAACAGCGTTTACGGAGAGGAACACCAGCATACATTGCCTGGTTATATGACCACGGCCTCGAAGCTTCAATACCGCACTCCTCAAAATCACATCTACACCCATCCCAACATCAACATCATGCCAAACGTTCCAAACGTCGCTACCCCACCTATCCCAACCAACCTGAGCTCGGCTGACGGCACCCTCGCAGCAAAGTACGATGTCATCAAGCAACTCGGAGACGGGAGTTTCGGGACGGTGGTACTGGCGAGCGTGAAGGGAGTCAGGGAGAAGAAAATGGTCAGTCGCTCATCTCCAGTGTTTACACGGCTAAATGCTAATGAGTGGTTTACAGGTGGCAATTAAATCCATGAAGAAAACCTATACCAACTTCACCGAATGCCTCGCCCTCCGCGAAGTCCAAGCCCTCCGTACAATTCCTCGCCACCCCCACATCGTCCATATCCTCGATATCTTCCTCGACCAGTCTACCCACAAACTCCACATCGTCATGGAAGGCATGGACGGAAATCTCTACCAACTCATGAAATCCCGCGAAGGCCGTCCCTTCAAAGAATCCGTCGTCAAAGGGATCTTGGCACAATGTATTAGTGCATTGTGGCATATTCATCTACAAGGACTCTTTCATCGTGACGTGAAGCCGGAGAATATCTTGGTTACGGAGGTGCCGGTTACGCCGTTGAGGACGCCGCTTGGGAGTAGTTCGAGTCATGTGAGCTCTATGGCGGGACATGGGAGGTTCGATGGGGTGATGCAGGCGGCGGCTAGTTGTCAGTATACGATCAAAGTCGCTGATTTTGGTCTCGCGCGTGAGATTAAGGCTACCCCGCCCTACACCACATACGTCTCAACCCGCTGGTACCGCGCTCCCGAGGTTCTACTCCGTGCTCCGACCTATTCTGCTCCCGTCGATATCTGGGCTTTCGGCGCGATGGCCGTGGAGCTGGCTATGCTCCGCCCCCTCTTCCCCGGCGCAAACGAAGTAGACCAGGTCTGGCGCGTATGCGAAGTCGTCGGCACCCCAGGCACCTGGCTCGACCGCGCCCAACACCCGGTCGGTGGCGGAACCTGGAAAGATGGTGCCGCACTCGCCGCTAAGCTCGGATTCTCATTTCCGAAGATTGCGCCGATGGAGATGAGGAGTGTGGTCCCGGCACCCTGGGATGAGGCGTTGGCGGAGATGGTGAGGATGTGTTTGATGTGGGAGCCATACGAGAGGTGGACGAGTCAGGAGATTTTGGAGTGTGGGTTCTTTGGGGGGGCAGGGGGGAGGATGAGTGTCGAGGAACGGAAGAAGTTCGGGGTTCCGGTTACGCCGCCGCTTGTTCAGCCTGGCTCATCTGCGGGCGCTGGCGCCGGTGCTGGAGAGAAGATTCAGGATGTGTTTGTGAATGGGATGACGAAGACGAGGACGAAGGCAAGTCCTGTCGTCGCCATCCAGACGAAGAGTAAAGTCCAGGGTGAGCTCAGTGCGTCTCCGCGCTCGCCACCGCCTAGGTGGGGTCTTTTCTCGCGGTCGAAGGGGAATAAGGGGGGTGAGACGCCTGGTCGTGGTACCCCGGCGCCTGCTTCCTCGGCGAGTACGAACACCGCGGGCAGAAAGGAGTCGAAGTCATCCGCGACAGCTGCTGCTGCTGCCGCCGCCGCCGCGGCGATGCAGAAGAGTGCGAGTACGCAGGGACCTAATGTTCTCGCTGCTGAGAGGGACGGAAGGAGGACGAGTTGGCATGGGCAGAAGATGGCGGCGCCTTCGAAGCAGGGTCATACGCAGACGTTGAGTCAGGCGTTGAACAACTCTAGGGTTCGGAACGATGGGAATGCTGCTAGTGGATCCCCGGTCGGTCATGGAAGGACGCATCAGATGCAGCTGGAGCAGAAGCGTCTCGAAGCGGAGCAACATCAGCGATATTTGCATTCACAGCAGCTTTATCTCCAGCAGCAACATCAGAAGCAGGTGTCGTATGCTTCGTATCGTACGCAGGGTTCGTCGTCCTCCAAGACGCTCTCTTCCGAACCAACGATGACGCCGCCCCCTGTTCAGGGTTCTCATTATGCTCGTCAGGCGATGAGGGAGAAAGAGAGGGAGTATCAGGGAAATGGACGAATTGAGCAACCGAGCCCGCTTTCTGTTCGTCGTTCAAGTGATTTGCAGTATCTCTTGAACAAGGACAATGGGCGTGCTGCTAATCATGAGATGCGTTCGCCTATGATTGCTGCGGGACGCAAGGTCTCTCGCGCACTCTCTCCTGCTGCGAACGACTATTCTGATCTTGAGTCTGTTGGTTCGCCGACTGCTTCTTCTGGTGGTAGTGCCGCTGGTTTTTTATCCCATCTCCGCAAGAAGGCGAGGAAGATCGGGAGTAGGACCACGAGTGGGAGTCAGTCTCCCGGTTATGCCTCGGGCAATGTGGATTACAGGCATAGGAGTGTTGTGATTGGAGACTCGCAGAAGAGTCAGGGTTGTGCGCCGTGGGTTTGGGGAAGTGGGAACGCAAACCAGCCGCCTGGTGATGTGGGTGCTGGAAGTCCGGCTCCGGGCAACAGGGCGAGCTTGTATGATGCTGTCCAACAACAGGGCGGGAATGGGCTTGACCGCGCGATCATGAACGTGAAGCAAGCGTTGGCGTTGGAGATGACGCCGGGTAGTGCCCCTAGGGCTCAGACCTACTCGGAAGGCGGGCACACGCCTGGTCACAAAAAACCTCAGCGTCCTTCTCCTCTCGATCGTCAGCAGACATACCCCGCCCCAGCTCACGGTCAACCCGCATTTGGCAAAGTCACTGGTTTCGTGGGGCGTAAGCTGGGTCCTCCCCACCTCGGTCTTGGTATCACAGGTATCCCTACGTCCGAGGATGATGAGTTCACGCAGGAGCTGCTCGCTGCTGCCGATGCTCTTCGTAACGATGACCCGCCGTCTTCGCACAAGCACCGTGCTTCGGATGCGAGCGCTACTATTTGGCCTACTCCGCCGTCGGCCTACACGAACGGTCATCAGTCTCACGATTGGGCTCAGCAGGGTGATCAGACGAGGGGTGGACGCGGGTTGCCGAGTCCTTAAGAGGGGAATATCAGGACAGCTATATGGACGTTACGAAGAGGAGTCTATGTTATGAATGTTGTCGGTTGTCCGTGATTTATTTGAGAAAAATATTTGAGGTGGAAGACGTGACAGTGAGAAGTATGAACAGAGAATGCAGGAAGCAAGAGGAAGGAGCATGCGACGTGCATATACGGCATTGAGCAGGTTTGTCCCTTCATTCGACCAAAGGGGGAAGAGAAGGGAAGGAGTATATCATCATTATTGTTTTTTTACGCATATCATATTGCATACCATATATCGTTGTTGGCTGGGCATTTAGGGAAGTTACAAGGCGGAAAGCCCTTCCACCAGCTGCAGTTTGACTGATTGGTTGAACGGGACACATTATTTATTACCGTAGAATTTGCAACCGACGGTCCCTTTTCTGCTAGGGTCCTGATCATTCCACACCCCCGTTTCTTCATACCACACCCCGCGCGCCGAAAATTGAGGAGATCAGAGCAGAAACAAGATGAATAAAATTATTTACAGTAGCAATATGTACACAAATAAATTCCTGACGCTCCCACGCTTCCATCAAGGTCCATATGGACCAAAATAATTGCTAGGCGGGCCCGGAGGAGGCCCGTAAAACCTTTGATGCCCCGGAGCACACATGGGAAGGTTTCCACCAGCCTGAGTTGTGTCCAATGTGGGTGCCTCAATGTAGTTCTCGTCGAGGACAAGATGCCAGTGCTTGTGTATGTCGTGCATTGTCAAGACCCGGTCGTCGGCCAATGCTTCAGTGATTGCATGCGCACAGGGTAAACCGAAAACCCTCTTCAGGTAATTACGGCAGGTTGAAAGGGTGAAATTGGTGGCGAGCGAACGACGTGCGAGAATGTACTGCTCCTCAATCAACCCCAATGCGAAGCCCGAAACCTTGTACTTGATATCGGCGAAGAAAGCGCCCAAAGTCGGTGGAATATTCACCTTCTCGTTGGCTATCTTCCCTATTATCTCCTTGTGTTGTTCCTCCATGAATGCTCGGGAATGATCCACGACGGTCAAGAGATTGCCTGTGCTGACTCCAATGTGACCTTTGAGACACTTGTGAGCACCTTCAGCACGGGAAGAGACTGACGATGCGAGGTGAGTGACACAGTCAACCCAGGCGGAGACAAAGTAAGTCTTGTAGGGGAGAAGGGTCTCGACGTATGAAGTAACAGTCTCATACCTCTCGTAATCACGCATCAAATCAGCGAGATTCTCCTCGAACTTCTCCTCCGTCAAGGATTTCATGAGCTCCTGCATGGTATTGAAGAAACCATCCCATTCCTCCTTAGTGCGGAATGCACTTTTGCAGTTCGTCACCACATTCTTCTCAATGTGCCAACGACATAACAATTTGGCGGCGGTGGGGAATACCTTAGCATTTGCATGCATAAGGGCAAGCTCGCGGTCCGTGACGATGACAAGAGGTGTAAAGTAATCCATCAGCTCCGAGTACATACACATTGCCCAGACATAGTCCTCCCGAGTCTCCCTAGAGAGGAAGCACAATGCTGAGGTGAACGAAGTGTTGCAACAAGTCATCCCGACGATATGAAGGAGGGGCATCTCAAACTTGTTGGTTTTGTAGGTGCAATCCATGACGAAGACGTTTCGAAAGCGTTTCGTGAAACTGACAGATTGTGGGTGGGTGAAGATTAGGCTGGTAATGCGATTTTCGTTGTCCACCCTCTTCCGGAAAGGCAGGCCTTCTTCTTCGAGTTTGTCCAACAAGGCAACAATGGGTGTACGCCCGGCAAGATTCTTGACGCGAAGGTCGCGCTTGGCGTTCTAGATGTTGCGGCGCAAAAAGTCTGGGTTGCCCTCCGGGTCCTCGCGTAGGGCCACGGCAATAGTCCTAGGCAGTGCACCTGCCTTCGTCATCCTCTCAACGTCTTTGATCTGGGTGGCTGTGAGTTTCCTGTGCTGGGGGAGTGCCGTGGGATCGATTACGGGCTCATGGTTGTGCTCCCCGTTCTTTGTCGATAACTCCCAATCTCCTGTTATCCCAGAGAGCTTGCCAACAAGCTTGAAAGGGCAGCCCTGGGCCTTGTGGTTTGATTTGCGCTGACGGGAAGTGCGGTCAAGATTATGGCGATTTCTATACTCGCCGCCACGGGTACATTTTAGCCATACTTTGCCGGGTTTGGATCGCTCAGTTGAAATGGCATAGCCACGGGGCTTGGCCCAGGCCTGGGCATAATTCTTGAGCTCTTCCAGGGTAGGGAAAGAGGCATCAGGTGGAGGATCCATTTCTGTCTCCTACAGCTGAGTTTAATGCTGTTTTGTGTGGTTGTTATGCTCTGATCTCCTCAATTTTCGGCGCGCGGGGGTGTGGTTTGAAGATTTAGGGGTGTGGAATGATCAAAACCCTGAAATGTGAGCAAGAATGAGAACTTCACAATCACGGTCGGGTGAACTGGAAGAAGAAACAATTTTCAAGCAAAGATATTCTTTCTAGCTATGCAACGTAAGAAGAATAGGACGGGTATCAACCGCGGCCGGACCTTGTTTTTCATCACGCGTCCGCTTATCTGGCAATCACGAGTCCCGCAAGCGCTGACTTGCTCATAATTGCGCACGATTGTCGACGTCTACTCCATCGATTCAACGTTGAGAGACGTTTTCTTGTCATTGAAGATGGTTTCTCGTGATCTGTGAATACAGAAGCTGGTATAGGCTAACAATGTTGTCGAAAAGGACCATTACCTCGCCGAGAATATAGTTCCCACGCTGCTCCGGAACCCAGCGCCGCAGGTTGATGCTCCGAAAAAGCGCGGCCGCCCTCCCAAGCCTATCAGTACAAACGGAATCAAGAAGGAGCAGCTGGGTATAAACCCTTTCGTCAGAACCGATCGGCAAGCTGACAGCTATGACAGTTGTCAGTGTTTCACACGAAGCTGAACCACCGTCTCCCAAACGTGGCAGAGGTCGCCCGAAGGGAGTAGTCCAAGCTCCAGCATGGACAGAGGAAGACGTGGAACGCATCACAGAGCTCAGGGCTGGAGGTGCGCCTTGGAACGCGATTGCCGAGGAATACCAGATGAACGCATGCACTGTTCACGCAAGGTTTAAGGCCGCCGAAGCGAAGAAGACAGTGTGGACCGAGGAAGAGGATCACAGTCTGAAAGAAGAAATTAGGAAGTACGAGACGGAGAAGTGGAGTGTGATTGCTAGCAAGATGGGCAAGACCGTGAAGGCTGTCACAGTGAGGGCAAAGGTGTTGACTCTGTGATATCCTATGTATACGTATATCTCAAATAGCAAGTGAACGCCGAAATCCATATCCCTAAACCGAACCGATCCAGAATTAACCAAACATGACGACCTTCTTTTTCTTTTTCAGCACTGGCGCTACAGTCGTTTCCCTTGATGAACCTTCCGCTGCATCGATTCCGCTATCCTCCATCGAGACTTTCCTCTTCATCGCTGAAGGTTTCGCAAGAGTAGCATCAATTGCCAGACTTGTACCAGGTACCACCGACGCTGCTCGAGAATTCATCTTTGATACGACATTACTCTCCTCACCTGTCTCCATATCAATGTCAATTAGGTCAGCATCCGGATCCTCGGTCGTCTGGGCGCGATACGCGATCTCAAATAGCGGTACCTCCGTGTCCAACTCCGCCATACCGAAAGCATCGCTCCACTTCGGTTCCTCACCACCCAACGGATTCGCAACAAACTTGGTTGCAGAAATAATAGCTTTCATCTTACCGTCGTCAAACGCCGTCTTCGTCTTCGTAAGCTCATTGGTCGACATACCCCTCCGACGGTTTAGTAATTCCTCCTCCACAGTCCCACCAAGAACGAGCGTCTCGACAAATACCTCCCGCGATTGCCCAATACGATGAGCACGCTTAATCGCTTGCGCCTCAACACTCGGCTGCCAAACTGGATGCACAAAAAACACCCGACTCGCCGTAGACACATTCAACCCATGCGCAGCCAATTTGAGGTTCATGATCAACACCCTGAAATCCGGACTAGAATTAAAAGTAACGATATACTGCGACCTCTTCTGCGGACCAAGAGATGGGACATAGATCAGATGTTTGACGCCGAAGATCTCGAGAGCTTCTCCGATGTAGTACATCACATCATCATACTCGCTAAAGATGATAATTTTCTCATCTTTGCTGTGTTTGAGGACTTGTTGGAGCAGGTAGGATAGCTTTGCTGAAGCGGTGCCAATCAAGTTCGTCCCTTTCAGCGGACTTTCGGGTGAGAGGACTGTGGACGAACCCAGCTGAGGTCTAGTAGACGTTGGTTCCTTCGTTAGATTATCGTCAACATCGATGACAACGCCAGCTTTGGCAGCATCAGCAGTCGAAACCTGCTGTCCTAAAGCCTGTGCGGGTTTTTTCTCCTTCTTCGCCGCTTCCTTCAGTAACCTTTCCATCCTCTTCTCCCCTGCCTCCAAAAACTTCGCATACTGCCTTTCCTCATCATCCCATCCATGTTCAAACGCCCATTTCTGCATCTCCAACAAAGACTCACCCGAGAAGATATCCCGCTCATCAACAAGCGGCCACGAACCCTTCATCTCCCTCCGTTCCCAGTCAACCCCATATCCCATCGCATGTCGCTCACAAAACGCCAGCCACGCATCATCACCCAACGCAGTCTCAAACGCCCCAACCGACTTCTCCAACAACACAACATCATCGGCAGGATACCCCTTCCTCCTCCCCTTCTCCAACGCTCGCTTCGCAATCCTCAACGAAGCCTCGACATCACTCGGCTCCGTCCCCGTCCAATAAAACGTGGCATTCATCAAATTCGTGACGAATGAGCGCATCGCATCCGTCTGTGAAGGATGAAAGAAGTAGTCCTGATCCACACGCTCGGACGTGACGGCGTTTAGTGCGACGTTCGCCATCAAGACGTTTAGCGCGACGGCGTTATAATACGACGGCTCCAGTACTGATGTTTTGATGTGGAGTGGTGGGAGACTGACTTCCACCGCAACATCCTCAATCCTATTCCGCACGAAAAGACCTGCCATGAGGGTTCGTACCACGTCTGTGCTACCGATCGCACCTTCCAAATACGGTTTCGTCACGTATCGACTCCAGGTTTTCCCATCACCCCCCTCCCACCTCAAAAAATCCACACAAATCGCCCCAAGACGGTCTAAATCCCCTTTTTCCGTCAATCGACTCGCCAAGACCTCTTCCCGCCCCGAGCCGAGGTTAACACTCATCAAACCCGAGGAGGGAGTACCCGTAACACACCACCTCCTCTCCACCCTCAACTTCCCCGCGAGCCGTACAGCACGCGTATCACCACTCCCCATAGAATGTCCCTCATCAACAACGATCCGCTTCCAATGAACACCCATCAACGGACTCGTCTTAACGAGTTTCTTGGGACAGTGACAATCGATAATCCGTGTCGCGCCGATATAGGAACATCGACACGCACGCGGAACCCCAGCGAACTCAAACCCCCCGTTATCTTCTTCCATCGAAAACCGGCCTTGTGAGATAAGGACTAAATCATACCCCAACAATTCCGAGACAGGTGGGATGAGGTGTCCTGGACGAAAGAGGGTGAGGACGCGGAGTGTGCCGCCTTCGGTGTGTTTATTAACTTCTTGCCGCCATTGACCGATGAGGGTGTCGGGGACTACCACCAACGTAGCAGCACTCAACCGAACTTGTTCTGGTCGAAGTTGTCGGCTTACACGACGTGTTCGGCCCGTGGGGTTATCGGAGGGGTAAACCTCGTACCACCCCGGATTCGCGTCTAATGCGTCTAGACAGCCTTGTGGTAATTCGTCCGCGACGTAGGGTATCCCATCCCACGTAACCTTCCTCGCGGCATACTCCATCAACCTCAACAATCTCTTCGGTCCCGAAGACGACAGGGGACGGAGTGCGGTATCTGGGAGTCGTGCGGATTGGTGTTTTGTCGCGATGACGAGGGCGAGACATATCAACGTCTTCCCTGTTCCCATTTCTTCGGATAGTACGCCGCCGCGGGGGTTCGATACTAACACGGGCTTTTTGTAGATTTTCGTGTCGGAGGGGTCGAGGTAGTATGTCTTCCCGTCCGGCGATTTTAGTTGTCGTAACCGTGGATCGAGGGTCGTACGGGGTAATAGCTCGAGTTGTAACATTTTATGGAGTGATCGGCGTTGGTAGTTGTATAGCTTCGACTTCAACCCCGGCATTGACTCTGAATCCACACTTGGATCTAGGACAGACCGGAGCAATTCCCTCGTCGTCCATGGTGTGGTAGGGTGTATCGTCGTATCGCCCGTTGTAGGTGATGGTAGTTCGTTATACAGGGTACTCAGGCTCACATCGTCCGCGGCGCCCAGAAGAGGGTGGTATGGCGCATCCACCCTCCCTTCCCCTTGATCGGACATCCAGCAACTGTCAATGCGGCGGTGAAGGGGCTGTCTATCTTCGTTACTAGGCGGAAGCTGAATATTTGAGGTTGCATGGGTGTGCAGCCGCTTGAAATGCCGAGTTAGGACCGTTGTGGTGAGCCTATTTCGTAATAGGCTTAGCCCAGGCATCATGCATATATTTAAGGGCATACGAGGCTCGGCCTCTTAGTTGTACTTTACCAATACTACTGTTCTGGCTCTTACCTGTTCTAGCCTACTCACCCTCAGCTTTGGCGGTCTCGGTGAGGCATAGTCTGGTCTAATTTGCTAAGAATCCTTGCTTGTTGGCAGGCCTGAACATGGTAGAATCGCAAGTTTCGACATAATATCCAGCGGTAGCGAATCGGCTCCCTTCCCGAGGACAGTAGACCTTCAGGTGATTCATCTGGAATCTTCCTCGTAGTGTTCCCTTAGCGGTTCCGATCTCATGTAGCCAACAGGACCTCCCATGATGAGCTACCTTTACAACATGGAGTGGTCCCGTCCATCGAGGTTCCAGCTTCCGACCGCGCTGTTTATCGAGATCTGTTCGACGACGAAGGACCAGATCCCCTACTTGAGGAGGCCTAGACCTTCTCTTCAACAACTCCAGTTCTTCCCGGCGCACTTGGTAAGCAATTAGCTCCTCCAATGAATGCTGGCACAGTTCGTCCATTTGAGCCAGTCGGACCGAATAATTCCATAAAGCAGCTGGCGTATCCTTCTCAGGGTGTCCAATCATGATCACAGCAGCTTCCCTGGTGGTTCGGTACGGAAATACCGGTCGGGCAGCATTGTAGCCATATATAATTTGGGCGGGGGAGTATTCATGAACCCGGATTCCTCTTGTGTTGATTGCCCAAATCACCTCAGGTAAATGCTCTTCCCAGTCGTCTTGAGTAACACAGTTACGCACAAGGCCTCGTTCAATGAGCTGGTTGACCCTTTCGACTAATCCCACGCTAGCAGCATGAGACACAGGAGCGGTAAACTGAACGATTCCGTGCTTCAAACAGTAGCTCGGAGTGACCCACCAGTGTCACCACTTCAGAAGACGGGACCGGGACTGCCTTCGCAAGGACAAAATCGGCTGGAATAATCCACCATGACGAGTAGGTACTGATTCCCGGACTTTCAGCTGGCAGGAGCTATTCGGCCGACGAAATCCAACCCGCACATATCAAACGGCTGAAGTTGAATGATTGGTTTGAGGCTGACACTGGGGCGTAAGGGACCCACCCGCCGACAAGAATCACAGGTTCTGCCATACTCTTGCACATCATTCACTCTCGACGGCCACCAGGCCCTTCCCACAATGTTTCGTAAGGTCTGTAGATCTTCTGACGAATGGGAGGAGGTCTCGCCTTCGGTTCCAATACCACATGGTACTTCAGGAGGTCGGTTTCCTTGGTGGTTCGAATGTTTCGGGCCCAGGCATCCTGGTAGGTGTACAATAATCGCTTCGTCCTCTCAACCCTCTCAGGGGTGTTGACCTCTGTACCCAGTTCGAACGCCATTTTGTCACACCAGGCATCGACCTCATCCATAGGAGCATCCGTAAGTTCCATTACCACCGGCATTCTCTTCACTGGGTAGTGCTCGAACCCAATTCGATGACTCAACTGCCCGCTGACCTTGTTCCTTTCCAACATGATCCCCGTTTCCACCCCCAACACCCCATACGCCTCCTTTCCCTTCTTTCTCTTACTCACCTCCCTCCTTACCTCCTTTTCAATGGATGCCCAGGTTGTTCAGCGGTCCGGGACTTGCAACCGCTCGACAAAAATTCTGGGTGACCCTCTTGACAGGACCCCCTGACTGACTGCCTACTTCAACTGCCATAGAGGACACTTCATCCGAGTCCCCATTCCCTTCCCTAGGTCTCACCTCAATCACGAAACAATCCTCGTCTTCCGAGCCTTCCTCAGACAAGTCATAGTCAGAGTATAAGTCCTCACCGGTGTCCTCATCCTCCTCCGAAGCTTCCTCATCCTCCTCATCCTCATACTCATCTTCTCTCTCCCCTGGACGAAGCCTTTCAATCTTAACCCACCTCTGAGGGTTACCTGACTCAGGCTTTAGGCCCGCCCGCTGCTTCGCTGGAACATCCAGATTCCACCTGATACTCGGGATTTGCGAAGGTACCTTCCCACCAATTGGAGACAACACATGCTCGACATCATTATCGCCCTTAATGATGTAGAAATTGTCCTCAAATGAAGCCCACGCCCGACATTGAATCAACCACACCCTACCCAACAGGGCCGAGAATGAGACCTCATCTGAATCGATACGCCAGAACCGAACCTTGGTCTTCACTTTCGCCACCGTAATCCAGGCAGCATCGGTGTACCCGGGCATGGTTTTATGCCTTCCGTCGGCTACCCGGGTCGTCATACTGCTGTCAGGAACGAAAACCAATCCCAACCGCTGGATTTCGCATCTGTGGATCAAGCTCACCATTGAACCAGCGTCCACAACCACATTCAACTGAAACTTGTCAATCTTAGCTGGCGCCATGAAGCTTTTCTGCTTCTCTTCAGGGTTACGGGTGTTGATGAATTCGGTCACCCCAATTGAGTAGGAGTCAGCATACATGCCATCCGCATTGACCTTCTTCTTCCTGGGAACCCTAGGACGGCTCGTTTTGAGTGCATCAAGTACAACGGCTTTCCCACGATTGCAGTCATTGATGTATTGCAACCATGAGATGACTGGTCCGCGGCTTGGATCGCGCATTTGAGCAAGGACATCGAATACCGGTTCCCCAGCTAACCCTTTGATGGGATAACGAACAGGCAATGGCTTCTTCTTTCCCTTGTTCGCCGTCGTCGTCCTGTGTGGTTCTGTGGTACCTGACGGTTCCTGCATACCCTCGTCATCATTGACAATGTCCTCGATGTTGACACGTTTACGGCCATTGACAGCAAATATATCGTGAGTTCGGACTCCTTCGATCAAGTAGCTGTTCCGTAATAACTGCACCTGTTCGCGCACCTCCTCAGGAGTCGCCTTTCCCGTCTGCCGGTCCTCTCCACAAGCAATGAGCTCATCCTCATCCATACCTTTACCAACCTCTTCAATGAAGTTGGCATCGTGAGACTTTCTAGTCGGTTCTCCATGAGCATCGAACCCACCCGCCTTAGCTGTATTGACAGCCTAAGAGACCAACCATTCCGAGAAACGCTGCGATTGCTGGCTTACGACCACAGGTCTGGTTGCCTAGACGTTTGTGCGCACCTTCCTCTTCGTATCCCTTGTCAATTCTGTAAATTGTAGCTACTGGCTTCTTTGCCAGGTCAGCTAGTTGGTGCGGGTCTTTCCCATCCTTCCAATGGAGGATAGTATTGCGTCGCCCTGCATTGGTAGTGACTTCACCGAGCATTTTGAGGTCTTTCTGGGCTTCCTATACCTTACAATGGTTTGTTGGTTGGTATTTTAGTGGTCGCGATTCCTTGGAGTTTAGGGAGCCTGGCGCATGCAAGAAAATCTCACGCTGCTGTATGGACGTTTGAGAAACCACCCCTTATGACTTTGAGGACAACGAACGTCGACATTAGAATAAAGACAACCTACACCTACATAAGAACTTCCAGTAAACTCAAACCCAATTGCAGTTGCAACCTCATCCAAAACAAACATAAAAAAGAACGACCGTGAAATGCTCAAACCAAAAACCAAAACCAGAACTACCAATATGCCATCCCGAGTGCTTCAAAACTCATCCTCCTCCCTCAATACATCCAACTCATCACTCTCTCTCCTCCCTAACCCCATCCCACTCCTCGGTCTTTCGAGTCCAGACATGCCCAACCCAGCACCGACACCACCCGTATACGCATCGACATAACCCACAGCCGACCCGGGATTGGAGCGTACGTCACCCGGAGACAACTGCGGCTCCGGACTATAATCCATCATACCCCTACTCCCACCCTCCTCTCTCATCCAACTCCAACTCGTCTTACTAGCGCTACCCACCGCCATTCCCGCACCTCCACCATTCTCATCCGTAGGCGTCGAATCGTATGACCCAGGGTTCGAGTATGACGAACGCTGCGCCTGGAGAATCTCATGCTCCGTCCCTGACCATCCGACGATATCACACCATGAGCGCCAGAGATCTGGGTGATCGGGTTTGAGCACCTCACGCGTCATTTTGATAATCTCACAATCACTCATCCCCCTCCTCTCACCTCCTCCCGGCGTACACACCGGCGACCTCTCACTCTCAATCCACAAGCTTCGCAGTTCTTTGTATTTATCTTCTCCGATACGATTTCTCATCGATGTAAAAAAGCCAAGGTTATTCTCATGCCGCATCAAATTGCACATCTCGCCCCTACGGTCGACCATGGGTAACAAGACATGTGGGGCCAACGGCGTCATCGGTACTTCCGCCCCCGCGCCCTTGCCTTCTTCACGACCAGGCCGGATTGCGAGGATTGGGGAAGACGATAACCCGAAGGACGAGGAGAACGAACCAGAGTGTGCGAATTTCGGGGTTAGAGGTGTTTGTGTTGAGATTGATGTCGAAGGCGTCGTGGTCGCGGAGGTTGAGAGGGGAGGGGAGGAGCGGCGGCGGAGGGAGAGGGGGGTTGGGATTGACATTGGTTGTGCATGGTTTTTCATACCGGCGGAAGTGTAGTGCTGAGTTGAGATTGGTTGCATACTGCTGCCACCTGGGCGATAAATGCTGGACGCGTACTTTTCACATGGACAGGCGCGCTGGAGATCTAGAGTGTTCCCCCCCCACCTTGGGCCTGCTGCCGTGCCACACCCCACGCAGAGGTGACGGATGAGGCGCATGCACGCTGCTCGGACCGGGAAGGTTCTAGGGGGAAGGTGCATGCGGGGGCGACCAGCAGGAAGAAGACGATACAGCAGTCACAGGGTCCAAAAGTCCAATAACCTTAATGAGGCATCTGCACATGGCCCGCTGTCTCTTACCCCGAGAACCAATCATCCCTCATCGATGGCCAGAAGCTCATGTAGCCCCCGTGACACTCCGCCCCGAGGACCCTTTCCATTTCCCCCCCTCAACTGAACCTTCGCTGGGACCGTCCGCGGCATAATTCCCCAGGCTCCTTCCTGGCTTGCATCTCAGGTTCGCCCACTGCCCGCGCCCGCGCGCACACCAGCACAAAGTCAAGTGGGCGTAGCCAGACAGGGAGTAGCGCAGACCCACCCGAACCCCAGACCCCAGACTCTCTCCTCAAACCCCGCTTCCAAGCAGCTGGACAAGAGGTCAAACGACCAAACCAAGACGATATATAAGAGCCTTGGATTGCCGAGGTAACTGGGATAGACGGTATACAAGTACATCAACAGCATTTGACAATTGAGTTTTGTGATTGATGAGATAGGTATGTTGCGGGTGAGGGTCGTGGAAGAGAGGGTGCAGTGAGCTAATTGTTGTGTACAGTGATGTCTAGAGACGTACAATCACAGCTTCGATCGCAGGCACAGGTAGAATCAGCAAGTTTGAGTTCGGGTGTGGGATCTCCTCAACCACAATCTCCGGCTCCGCACAGCTTCTTCTCTCTCAACGGACAGCATACACCCCCGACCACCTCTTCTTTTCTCCACCACCAACAATCTCCACGTCGCTACACTATGTCCGCCACAGCCACCACCAACCAAGACCACAATTGGCCCCGCACCTTCCTCCTCGATAATGGTCGCGCGAGTCCGAGTGGGAGTGGCAGCAGCGAAAGTATCTCCGCGCGAAGCACGAACACGAATCCCTCTCGTCGATCGACACTCGAGCACGAGAATGAGGAGGGTAGTGGTGCTGATACGGGTACGTCGACGATGTCGATGGCAGCGGACGAGATGACCCCGAAGGCTTCGACAATCGGTGTTCCTGGCTCGGGTTCCACCTTCGGGATGGGAATGGGGAGTGTTAGACCGAATCCCCTTGCGGGTGAGTTCGTGCCTACGTGGAATGCTGGCGCCGTTGGTACCGGGACGAGTACGCAGGCTACCACCCCCGGCAGTATCTCCCACATCTCTACTGCCAGCTCCGTACGCGGTGGAGTCGGTGCCCTTCTCAGTCCGCGCAATCCCGTGCAGAATCCTTTTGATGCGATTATTATTGATACGGCGAATAAGTCTTCGGCTAGTGCGGCGCTTCCGAGCGTGAGGAGGCTCGCGGAGGGTGCGCAGCGGCGGTCATTGTCGTTTAGTTTGGGGGAGTATGAGAGGGAGAGGGAGCGAGAGAGGGAGAGGGAGAACGCGCTCTTGTCGCCTTCGTACGATTTCGCTCCAGGTTCTGGTGCCGGTTCGGGATCGACTTCGCGTGCTTCGGCGTCGATTAGGCATTCCTTTTTGCCGTCCCCCGAGGAGGATGAACATGAACACCACCACAACGAGCACGATTTTGATCTTGAGGAGGAGTTTGAGAAGTTGAGGGTGGGACATGGCCGTCGTACGCAGAGTTCCAGTACCGCAATCCGCCCTGGCGTTGGGTTTGGATTGGGTGCGTGGGATCCGACACAGGCTGCTGCCGCTGTCGTTAGTTCTGACGATGATGGTGACGAGGATATCTTGCCCGCAGCTGCTGTGCAGAGGCAGTTGGCGCTTGGATCGAGGCCGCGTGCGTTGACGACGGGGGAGGGGACGACGTTTGGGCCTCCGGGTGGTGGTGGTGGTGTTGGAGGTTTCGGGCGGTTTGCGGGGTTGAGCCCGGAGAGGGAGAGGTTGGAGAGGTTGAGGAGGGAGAGGATGGCTGGAGCTGGTGCTGGTTCCGGTGTTGGCGGAGGAGCTAATATGGGGATGAGTATGGTTGAGACGATGAGGGAGCGTGAGCACCCGCCTACTCCGCGTCGTTACTCCACCGGCACCTTCTCTGGCTGGGGCGAGGATCATGAGCCCTATGGTCAGGATGATGCTGGGGATGCGTATATGCGTGAGGTTGATGACGGCGGACATGGGCGTCAGGGACTAGGTCATGCTGAGACGGTGTTTGAGCGTGAGTTGATAAGGAGGCAGGCACAGGGAATGCATGCCCCCGCTACCGCCGCGACTGTCAGCTCTGATCCGGCGTTGTATGCTGCCTTGGTTGCCGATGTCGATCGCTATTTCTCGAGTGATGACCACCGCACACGGGCACGAGACGTCCTCGCCAAACAAGCCGCCGCGAACGGGTTAGGCGTGGGACCTAAACCACCCAGCCCGACCGTCACGCACGGTCCCCTCCATATCGTCGAGTTCAAAGCTTGCCGGACGGATGTGTTTTATGTTGCGGAGGGTAGTGGTCTCCGTGTTCAGCGTGGTGACTTGGTCATTGTCGAGGCTGATCGTGGGAGGGATTTGGGGAAGGTTGTTAGAGCTGATGTCGGGTTGGCGCAGGTTAGGGCTTTGAAAGCTCAGCAGCAAAGGGAGCAGGCTGCGGCGCTTGCTGGGGCAGGTGTTGTTGGACAGCAGGGCATGGGAATGGGGATGGGTGATGAGGTCAATGTCCAGCCGAAGCAGATTTATCGCTTGGCGCAACCGGCTGAGGTCGCCATGTTGCTTGCCAAATCCCAGGATGAGGCTCAAGCTATGTTGGTGTGTCAGTCTAAAGTACGTCAGCGCAAGTTGCCCATGGAGATCTTGGATGCGGAGTACCAATGGGACCGCCGCAAGCTTACCTTCTACTTCGCTACCAACTCCATCTACCGCGTTGACTTTAGGGAATTGGTGAGGGATTTGTTCAAGGTTTACAAGACCAGGATTTGGATGTGTGCGGTTAACCCGTATGCTGTTGAGAATCCGAATGTTGCGTTGGGTGCTCCTGGGGCTGTTGGGCAGAAGCCGCATAGTCCGACGATGTCTGCATTTAGGGAGTTGGAGTATGAGAATGCTCAGATGAGCCATTATGCTACCACCGCCGGTGCTGGTCATGGAAGGCCGTTGAGTGGAGACTACAGTGGTGCTGGCTCGTACGCTGCCCAGAATGCAGCTGCCGCGTATGGGAGGGGAATGCAGTCCCAGGAGGGATATCAGGGCTTGCAAGGTCCTATCTACGTCAGGCAGACGACTCAGCAGCAGACTGAGTACGATATGCCTGCGCAGCAGTATGGTGGAGGCGGATACAATGGTACTGCTGGTCACGCTAGGGGCATGTCTTCTGGCAGTGTAGACATGGGATACGAGGCTGTGAACCGTCGTTTTACCCCCAGCAATGGGTTCTACGGGAACAGTGGTCAGGGTCAGTATACCGCCGGCGTCGGTGGCGGTTCCAGTGCAGCCTCCGCCAATTACGGGGGGGCGTTCGGCGGAGAAAGCATGTGGTGATTTGTAAACACTGCACGAGGCGAAAGAGAGATCGTTTGTTATGATACCGATGATCGAGCGATACCAAGGAGATTTTTTGGAAAATGATAAACAGGTTCTTAGCGTTAGATGGGAGTGGGTCGTTCGTTGTTCGCTTGAGATTGAGATTGAGATTGAGAGAAGAAGTTGGATTAGCATACTACACTCGTTTGGATTTGATACTGTTGGGTTCACCTTTTGGTTTGATTTTGAAGGTGGAGTGTACGATACCGTAGGAGGATGTGCAACGTTTCTGTTTTGTGATTTCGTCTGTTTTATTTGTCCAAGAGTGTGTTTTAGGGATTCCTTTAGAATTATATACTTATACAACGGGTTCTATTTTGTCTACCAAGTCGATGTTTACCGTATGTTTACGGTCAACGCATACGCGTGGGAACCTCTTCTTTCGCCAAAGCAGCCAAGGCTTTCCGACCGCCAATGATCTGGAATTTGGTGTCGAGGTAACCTATGCTGATAAAGGATAAGGAGAGTCGGAAAAGACGGCAGCTTAAGTCTTCCCAAAAGACTCCAATGACATCAAGACCGTCAATATAGCAACATCGACGACTACTGGTTGGAACCTGTCGACATGGCAATGTTGAATTAATGCAAGCCACCAATCACGACGGGTCTGCAACTGGCCAGGATCACCAAAGGCGTACTGGATGTGGTAGCATCGTATTTAACAATATGTTATAGAAAAGCAAGATCCCGAACTCCAAGCCCTTGACGTCCCTATCATCACCCCTCCATCTTCACGGTCTTCACAATTCAAGCCTCACTAACTCCTTACACGGCTGCGTGTCTCCCATAATTGTTGCTATATGCATCCTGCCCGCCATATCCTCCCCGATGCGGCGCCTCACCGTACGCCTCAGGAGCCCCATACGCCGCATACGCCGCATTATAACTGTTGTTCCTCGAGTTATACGACGGCGGCTGCCCGGGACTCGTCGCTCGAACAGTACTCATCTCATAATACCCCTTGTTCTGTCCATACCCATTGTCCGCCGCATGCGCATGCGCATTCGGATTCGTATCGACTTTATTGTATCCACTCCAGCTTGCTGGCATGCTTGGTAGGTAGTCTGCGCGTGGAGATTGTACGGGTGCGGGTTGAGTGTATACGTTGATAGGCTGCGGCTGCGTATACGGCGTTCCAAAACTTTGAGTCCGGCTTCGACCACGCGGACTCCCACGTCCGGTACAACACGACTGACAACAACAACAGCAACACGCGATCAAACCCCGGATACAACAAATCAACGAGATGAGGACGGAGATACCGATGACGATGATAATGATGGCCGGAATTCTGCACCAATTCTCGTGGACGCAGTGGTCGGGGGAAGACCAGGCGTATTTGATTTTGTCGAGGGTGGAGGACAGTGCGGAGGCTGTTGCTTGGGCGGCGGATATGGCGGAGGTTGCTTCAGCGAGGTCGGTAGCGGCCGTTGCGAGATCTGTCGTCGGAGTGGCCATCTTGTAGTCTTAACTTTCCTCTCGAAGGTGTCTCCTGGATGCTTATCGGTGACTTGTAGCTGGGGGTGTAGTACGAAGGAACGTAGTTGATCCTGTCAATCTGGTTCGTTTGTAGTTTGAAGAGAATGAGGGGCTGTATGCGTCCTCTTAAAGGTCACACCGTACACGCTTCGTTGCCGTCCGGGCCGTTTCTCTTGGAGCACACGGGTTGGATTTGTTTGGACTTGGTACGGGCAGCGTTGCCAAGACGTGTACTGCGCGCATGGGTTCGAGGCGAGCCGAAGCACCCTGCACCTAAATATAGTAACCGAGATGAGGCCACTTGGGAAAGCCCAAATAATATCTACCGAGATTGTCAATCTTTTACGGCTGTCCTATGGCCTACAGTCAGGAGGGCAGGGTGCAGAATATGAGGTTTCCCACGCACGCACCAGAGAAGCAGAACATGTCAATGCGAGAATGTGTATTATCCAATGCAATCCTGGTATGCCAAGTTTCCCTTTTCTTCAACCCGTGTACGAACTTCCCATTTTCGCCTACTCTTCGTCCTCCTCATCGCTAAAGTCTTCCTCATCTTCCTCGTCGTCAGATGCTTCCTCTGCCTCATCGTCAATAAGGTCATCTCCCTCCTCATCCGACTCGTACTCCTCTCCGCTGACGTCCTCATCGCCCTCCTCCTCATCCTCGCTCTCACCGATTCCAACATGAGAAACATCCTCATCCATCAAATCCTCCTCCTCTCCCTCAACGTACTCGACATCACTCTCCTCCTCACTCTCATCACCCGCAGCAGCCTTCATGTTACCCGGCAAAGGTCCAGGAGTGTTTCTCAACTCGATCTGAGCAGAGACGACATCCAACCTTCCCTGCAACGCCAACAACCTCGGCAAGGCAGCCGCACGTGCCGACAGCGTTCCGTGAAGCGAGGACAAAGTCTGTACCAAGTTTGGCAGAGAAGCGAGATGTCCGCCGTGAGCGACCACGGTCCACCTAACCCACACACCGAGCTGACCAGCACGCGCCGGGCGACGGCCCATCCTCTCTGCAATCTTTTCCAACAAGGTAACCGCCAACGCCGGGTCGAGACGCCTGATAGTCTCCGACACGATATGCGAATCCTCGTGGTTCAAACAACTCTCCAACAACTGCGAATCATTCGTCTTCAACGCCTGGGACAAGACAGTCGTCAACGAAGACGCAGGGACCGCAGGCACGACGGCATCTGACCTAGATGATCTGCTCTTCTTGATGATGACGTTACCGGTGAGGGAAGGCAAGCCATCGACCACCACGTTATCCTCCTTTCTTCTACGCGTAGCCTTCTTCGCCGCAGCGAGTGCCGCCTTGGTGCTCTGACTAACCTCCAGAGCCTGCAACCGGTCCGCCAAAGTCGGCTCACCATCCTCGACATCGCTAGCATTCTCCTCCTCATCCTCGACATCATCCATACCAACATCGCCCTGATCGTGTCCACCGACAACAACAGCCTGCGCCTCATCGTAGCTAACTCCATTCTCCTTAACACCATTCGCCTGAGCCTTTGCTTGTGCTCTGACCAACTCGATTCCCTCACCAGACGCCAACGCAGACCCATACGGAACCGACTCGAAAACGACGCGAGTGCCCTCGACCCACGACACGACGATCTCCTCGCCCTTGAACACGATATCGACGATATCGACAGCGGTCTTGGCGTCATCCGGACGTACCACCCTAATCTTCACATTCGAGTTTCTGGTCAATCCGGCGGACTTTCGTCGTTTACCGGCAGCGGGAGCAGCAGGCGTGAAGGGCGCGGCAAACAACTCGACGACACCATCCGTAGTCAACGCAGCGAGGACATCCTCACCGCTGACAGCAACCTTGCGCACATCAGCCTCAGCAACCATGGATGCCTTGGTTTGGGTAGGGGTGTCAGATGTGGGAGCGAAGAGGTTAACGAAACGGTCAGTCTCGGCGGCGGAGACGAAGTGTGTGGAGTTTGCTGACCAGATGAGGGTGTGTACTGGGGTGGTGTGGGCGGAGAAGGTGTGTGCGGTAGCGTTATCGGCGATGAGGTGGATATTATGGGAAGCGGCGAGGATCGATCCAGCGGCGGCGGGAGCGACTGTGTTGAGTGCGGTAGACGAAGCGTCGGGGGTAATAGTGTTGACACTCTTTCCGCTCTCCAAATCCCACTCCACAACCTTTCCGTCCGCACCAACCGACCATCCCCGTCTTCCATCCTCCGCGAACGCAAATCCAGTGACATCACCCACATGCGCTCCGCTCAACGTCTTTTGCACGCTCGCGTTCGATGGGGAGTATAACACAACCTCGCCGTTACTTTGTCCAATGGCGAGCCAGGCCTTCTCTCCACCCTCAGCCGCAAGGGACGTTTTTCTCTTCTTCGTAGACTTTGTAGAATCGGAACGGTCGAGACCCCATGCCAAACACTTACAAGTCACGGATTTAGGCAGAACGTACTCATTCCTCAACACAGACGAATTGGTATCGACAATCCTGACATGGTGAGCATCCAATGCAAGCACGGCCGAGGCGAAAAGCGGGTGTGTCACCGAAAACGCCGTAACGAGGACGGAGGAAAGTCGGGTATTCGACACGTCGGTCTTTGAGGTGTCGCGAGGCGCTCTTCCTGTTGATTTACGTGCCATTTTGGGGGTGGATCGAAGGGGAGGGGCTTCGAGGTGCTTATCGGCTCTCACACTTTTTTGGCTCACGAATGAAATCTGCGCCTGGACAGGGGCGAAGAAAGGCACGTGCACAGGATCTGAAGGGGAGGTATGGTGAATTCAAGGATTATTGTTCTTGATAGATATCAAATATTCGTCCTCGAGCGCAACGTCTTTGCGTCGTTCTTTGGGTATCTTTGCTTCATGGGAGACACCTCCTTGTCCCCACGGTTCGTCGGGAATAATCTCGTCATTGACGGCCCTCCTTCTTCTCACTCGCAGACGTATTTGTTTCATACGCGCTTTGAGACCCGGTCTGCCTCGTGTCTTAACGGTCCTCTTCTCGGGCATACCGGTATTTCTTCCTTCCAACCCTCACGCACACATCCTCCACATCACGCCCCCGGCGGCCTCGCCGGCCCAACTTCCCTCTCCACCCCCTCCATAGGATCAATCCCACCCCCATTAACAGCCTGCACAGCCCTAATATCCTCCTCGTCAACCGCATGCTCCTTCAACCACCCCTCCTGCTCCCACAGCGCCTTCGTACTCCCCAACCCCTCATTCGGATTTGTGTCTCTATTCGCCTTCGCTTGTGTTACTCGTAGTGTTTTGGAGAATAGTTCGCTGTCGTTCATGTTGTCGATTGCTTCGGCTGCGTCGAGGGGGGATTCGTATTCGATGTAGGCGAAGCCGCGGTGGGGTTGGTCTGTATCTTCATTGTCAGAGATGTCATACAAACACCCGAAAGTGAAGTTACCTGATTGTTCGTCTCGGGGAAGTGTTACTTCGACGATATCGCCGAATGGAATGAACGCGGCATGTAGCAGCTCTCGTGTCACCGCTTTATCGAGGCCCGCTGTAACATCCGTTCTGTCAGCATTCAACAGCGCAGTTGCAAGGAGTGACGTACAAACATGGAGAGTTGCTTTTGTCCGTTGATCTGCTGCTACTGCTGACATCTTTGTGGATCTCGAAAGTGTAATTATAAGGTAGAGCTTCGAGTTTCGTACAACGCTGCACGTGCCCGCGCTCACCGCCGCCGACGCTACATATCGCCAAACCTAAATTACACCTCCCCATCCCATCCCCACCTCCTCCTTCGACCTGATCCTGATCTCTTCTCCATTAACTTACAATGTCTTCACCAAAGTTTTTCAAGCTCGAACATACCTTCCAAGGGCACACAGCACGAGCCTGGCACGTTACCCCACACCCGACCCTTCCCCTTCTCTCCTCTTGCTCCTCGGATCTTACGACACGGATCTGGAATACCACGACGGGTCGATGCATCGCCACACTCCGTGATCAACACAAACGTTCTGTGCGGTGTTCAGCGTTCAAGCCTCCTCGGACGAACAACGGTGACGAACGGGTTGTCCTCGCAACCGCTTCCTTCGACGGCACGATCGGGATCTGGGAATACGTGAACAATCTTGAGGATAACCAAGACGGCGAATGGGACTGTATTGCAACCCTTGAAGGCCACGAAAACGAAGTCAAATCTGTTGTGTGGTCAGCAGACTCGACCTTTCTCGCAACCTGTTCCCGTGACAAATCCGTCTGGATCTGGGAATCTGAAGATGACGACGAATTTCAATGTCTGAGTGTGTTGCAGGAGCATAGTCAGGATGTCAAATGTGTTGCGTTTTCGCCGAGGGAGAGTTTGTTGGCAAGTGCGAGTTATGATGATATGGTTATTTTGTATCGGGATTCGCCAAGTGATGATGATTGGACGCCAGTTGCGGTGTTGAAGGGGCATGGGGGGACGGTTTGGGGTGTTGCGTTTGCCCCAGATGGGAGGGTGTTGGCGTCGTCATCGGATGATTGTACGGTTCGGTTATGGCAGAAGAAGGAGAAGGAGGAGTCGAAGATCATCCGTACGGATGAAGATTGGGAAGAGATTGGACAACTTCCTCAAGTCCACACTCGTTCGATTTACTCTGTTGCGTTCTCTCCTAGTGGACGGATAGCTACAGGTGGCGGGGATGGAATTGTTGTTGTGTATAGGAGGAAGGAGGGAGATGCTGAGGCTTGGGAGGTGGAGTATGTTCAGACAGAGGCACATGGTGTTCAGGAGGTGAATTGCGTTACGTGGCAAGTACAGCGCGACAAGGAGGTCCTGTGGACGGCTGGTGATGATGGAGAGCTGAGGGGATGGACCATGCCGTGAAGACGTGGAAAGAAACGCTCTGGTCATTGTGCGAAGGGATCAGTCAGGTAGGTAGCATACACATCTCTGCGAGATCAACGGCGCTTTAGAGAATACACTGGAGTCAGGTGAGTCCTGGTTGCTCCTCCCACCGTATTGTAACGCACATCACGTGCCTCCCCTGCAGTCCCCCCCAAACCCGCATCTCAGCACACCTCATACTCTACCACCCAAAATCCACACCCAACCCACTCAAAATGGCCGGAGGTTCGTTCCTCCCCCTCTACCTCCCTTCTTGGTTGAGCCCTACTGACCCTACGTCCACAGGACTGCTTAAAGACCCAGCAATCGAGCACCATGCTCTGATGCGCCACTCCGCCGACACCAGATTCAAGTTTACGTCCAAGATGGCGCGTCAGGCGATTATGATGGCTGTTGTTATTCCGGTTGGGATTTATTACATTGCTCAGTGGGCTGAGGTGAGAGCAGAGTGGGGGGCATTGCGTTGTGGAGCGTGGAGTCTGAGTCCTTGGTGAGGTGAGGTGGAACGTGGATGAGGTTGGTTTCAAGTGGAACTTGGATGGAGGCCGGGTTGGCGGCAATGGATTTGCGTTGAACGGGATGTGACGAGATTTGGTAGACAGATCAGGACTGGGGACTCACGACTCCACGGACAACTCGGTGTTGGTTCGCAAGGACAACTGCTAACTATGGGTTTTACAGGACAAGCACTTCAAATATACAGGAGTTGGCAAGAGCGAAACCATCACCAAGTCCAGCAGGTGGGAGAAATAGAGGGGAGGGTGCGGATAATGTACGAATACAATGCGCGATGAAAACATTTCACTATTGTTCGAAGACCATTGGACTTTTGATCCCGAGCTCCGTGCGCCCCGGCAATCACTCGTTCATGATATCATAGATTGGTTATGCTCCTTCATATCGTACACCTAACTCAGGCTCGCTACGCTCGCTCCCTCGCTTAACGCCCTCCAGCAGCCCTCAACCTCGCCTCCAACTTCTCAAACTCCTTCAACGCAACCTCCTCCTCCTGATCCAAAACCTGCTGTACCCCCTCCACACTCGGGACATAATGCATCAACATACTCTCAATCCCATTCCTCAACGTCAACGTGCTCGAATCACACGTACTACACGCACCCTTGAGCTTCAAATACACCCACCCATCCCTAAACTCCCTAAACTCCACATCACCACCGTCTTCTTGGATCGTGGGGCGGATACGGGTATCGAGGAGTTCCTTTATCATCGCGACGTCTTCGGAGTCGGTGTCGAGGGGTGCTGTATCACTCGCCGCCGCCGGTGTCGATTCGGCGTCTGAGACGAGTGGGAGACCTGCTGTGATGTGTTCCATGATGAGGGAGAATATCTCGGGTTTGACGTGCGGCCATTGTGCGTCGGTGCTTTTTGTCACTGTGATGAAGTCGGGGCCGAAGAAGACTGCTTTTACGCCGTCGACTGTGAAGAGTTTTCGGGCGAGGGGGGAGGACATTGCGTCACGCCCCGACTTGAATTCCAGTGATTGGGAGGAGGGGTTGGGGAGGACTGGGCGACCTGGGATGAATTTGAGAGCATCGACATTGGGGGTTTGCTCCGTCTGGATCCAGAGCCCAGTTGCGGCGGAGGAGTTGTAGCGGACCGGCTGCCTCAGCAAAGGGCGAGCGGCGAAGATTGAGCGGGAGAGATGTGCGAGGGGTCTTGCTGGCATGGTTTCTGTGATGGGATGGGATTGTGTTTTGCGTCGATCCCGGTTGGAGGCGACTTTGGATTATTGAGGCCGACGACCTGCGTTGGCGCACGTGATCCGTTGTAACGTAGGCCCGCGCGCCGTGGAAGCCGAATCGAGCAGCCGTAGGAACTTGCAACAGGGAGCGGATGAGTAAGTCGTGCTCACTTTCTAGGGAAAGAAAATATCTTTAGTTCTCATCTTCCTTCTGAAGCTTCTCCTTCCACTCCCTGTATAGGTCGTCCATGGCTTTGTGAACCCGTCTTCCTTCCTGCTCGTCACACTCCTCCACCTCCTGTCACACAATCCTCTCATTTCCCCACCTATCTGTCCCACTTCCAAACTTCTTGCTCATGTCATCATCGATCACCGCGCAATACAGAGACGAGAGAGCACCTTTGTGCGCTGTACACGTATGCCATACCGAACCCAGCAAACGAGCAAGGTAGAAACAGGCAAACATACCCCAGAAGAACGGCTTGATGAGGTGATCTGCCATGATGTTGGTACCGCAGATACCTGGGTGAGTAAGGTATTGTCTGACTTTGTATGACTTGAAGATGGATTTGTATGATGCAATGTGGAGAACATCAGTGATACGTTTCGAGCCCTCGTAGGAGTGGGTGTTGGTCAGGAGTTGGAGGGTGTCAGAGGGCGTGGAGGTACTTGCATCAGCGACGTCCGAGAGGGTTTTGGTGGGGTCAGGGTAGGAGAACGCCCAAGGGAATGCCTCAAGAGATGAGGTCCAGATGACTTTACCACCATCCTTCATAACTGGGAGTAGCTCCTTCATCAAGTAAAAATGTCCAAATACGTTACACTGGAATACCCATCCCAGTCCATCACCCGACTTGCGACCTATTCTTTGCAACTTGTAGGTTGGTGCGGTGAGTGCAGCGATGAACACATTCCAGAAATCCAATGCCAGTTGTTTCCAATCAAGGCCGATGAAGTCTCCTGCACCGGCATTGAGGTATAGATAGTCGATCCTTCCAAACCTCTCTTTTAACTCCTTTGCAGTGTCATGAACACTGCGCATGGACGCAAGGTCAAGCAGTGCATAATCGAGTTTGAGGGTCTTTGCGGGATATTTGTGTTGAAGTCGGCGCAGAGTATCTTTGGCTTTGGTGGTGGATCGGCATGTCACGACAATTGTGATTCCTTCAACAGCCGTGATCAGTCGGCATGCAACTGCAAATCCAAGGCCGCTGTCAACTGCTTGTCACTATTTGCTACCAAAAGCCCGTCGTACGACTGACCTATTCGCTCCAGTAATCACTGCAACCGGCATCCTTTTGCTTATATGGAGCGGGCGAAACAGGCGGTTGGGAGTCTTTGGTGGTGTCGGTTGCGTTGAACAGCCGTAAAGCAGCGGATAAGGAAATACGCAGAATGTGATGTCCTCGACGAGTCGTAAGGAGATTCCTTGAGTACACGAAACTTATCGACGTCTACGTTACCGGCTGACCCGCGTCCTGCGTTGCACGTGATGTCGTAGACCGCAGTTGAGCGCGTCGCGTAATTTACGTTCCCCTCCAAGCACCTCCAAATCTCAAAACTACGTGAGAGGTGTAGAACAATTGAACAAGATGAGCACCGATCCAGCGCAGACAAACCAAAATGCGAACCCGCCCTCCACAATTCCTGATCCGACGGATGCAGCCTCAGCGGGTCACGGCGTTGTACACTCAAGACCGGAATCGCATCAGGGCTCTGGGACACCGATGACGGGTACCCCGTCTGCACCAGTAGGGTTTATCCATGTCCTCATATATGGGATCATTACTGATGACATGAGCTAGGGATATCCGCCGCAATACGGTCAATACACACATCAACATCCTCAGCAGCACCCGCAACATCCACAACACCCCCAAGCCCCTCAGCACCCACAATACGCCCAATACCCACCTCAAGCCTATGCCCAACATCCTCAACATCCTCCCACACACCCCTACCCATACGCTCAGCATACCCAGCATCCCTACCCACCCCAACAGCACCCCTCACAACTCCCCCCGCAAGCCCCTCCAGGTCCTGCAGGCCAACAATACTCCCCCGCCGAACTGCAATACCTCCAACGCCAACAAGCGCAACAGCTCCAACAACAACAGGCTGCGCAACAATACTACGTCCAACAACAAGCCGTACAGCAACAACAGGCGGCTGAGGCACAGAGGGTTAGGGAACAGCAGCAGAAAGAGGCGCGGGAGAGGTATGAGATGGAGCAGAGACAGCAGGCACAGGCGCAGGTTGCGGAGGAGAGGGAGAGGGAGAGGAGGGCGAGTGAGGATGGGCAAGGATCTGTTGGTGGTGGTGATGCAGCTGGGGTTGCAGTGAAGGCGGAGGGTACACCTCAAGCGGCTCCTCCTCCTCAGCGTCCAGAAGAGGCCTCAGCGCCAGTACAAACACAAGTACCAGCATCAGCAGCACCACAAATACAAATCCCACCTGCAGCAGCTCCGGCGGCTCCAGCTGTGGGTGCAGGCCGCCAACTACCCGGAGCCCCCACACGCGTCTGGCTCAATGAACTCGTTACGCCTGCATTACTGAATGGAATGCGGATGCTAGCGAAGGAGAAGCCTGGGGATCCCTTGAGGGTATTGGGGGAGTATCTAATCAGGGAGAGTAAGAAGGGGAGGAGATGAGGAGGTGAGAGGTCGGATATGAAAAACTTGGGTCAAGACCTATCGGAGAGGAGAACGTGAATTTTAGGGGTATCACCAGGTATACGCTATCATCTACCAGCTAGCTACGGAAAGGCCTAAATTCCATCCCTATACATCTTCAACATCCCCTCCTTAGATCCACCCAACAAACTCTTCCTGATCCCCACACCCAATCCCTTACCATCCTTGACCTCCGGTACGCTGACTCTCAAAATACACTTGTTGCCCTTTCCTTTCGTTCCTTCGAACGAGAGCCAGCCTAGTCCGGCAAGGACGAGATCAAGCGCGTAGGCGTTCGGACTGTAGAGATCTGTCAAATCGATAGGTCTGCCAAGAGGTTGTAGAGGTTCGTCGTAGATGATGGGGGTGATTTCGCGACGTTCTTCACCTTCCTCCTCGGGTCTTCTGGCGTATTCCATGATCTTATCCACCTTCTCTGATCTACCGATGTGCCATGGTAAATTCGTAAAGATACCCACACGGACTCGATCCGTACCCTCGCCCTCGGGGTAGTCGATACGGATGAGTCCACCCAGGAGGAGACTCTGGCCGGGTCTGAGCCATTCTGGTTCAGTTGTCGCGATGGCTTTCTTGGGCATAATGTCTCGTAGCACATCAGGGTCGACGTGCTGCATCAACCCACCCCCAGGCCATGCGAAACCTGGGGTATCATTGATAACGGCTTGGTGTTTCATTCCATAGGGTTGAATGGGAAGTCTTACGGTTCCCAGCGTCGTTCCAGGGAGATGCGATTCCGTTACCGGGTCCTTAACCGGAACGGAGATAACTCGGCGTCGAGCGAGGGAGTTGAGTAAACTGGATTTCCCGACGTTGGCGACACCGACGCAAAACACCTCTTTTGTTGCTGTTCCAGCACGTTTTGTGATACTGTCGGCAAGGAGGTCAACACCCCAGCCCTTATGTGAAGATATGATTCGAACATCTGCTGTTTGTTGGCCTGTGATTTTCTTGATGCGGTTTTGAAGTTCGAGTCGGAGTAGGGCGCATTCTTCGTCGTTCTTGGCGATAAGGTCTGCTCTGGTGATCACGTAGACCATCTTTGCGTTTGGTACGTACTTTGGTAGGTCTTTGAGTAGGGATAACGGGAAATCAGCGACGTCCATGATGTGTAGGACAATAGGTGAAGGGTGGGTATTTCGAATCGTGCGAATGACATCGTGCCACTCCGTGAACTCCGGGGTGTTCAGCTCGGCTACCGGCTCAGCCCACCTCTTATTCTTGGTAACCTCAGTCGGTGGGCCTGCGGGTGCCGAAGAGTGATGTTTCAGGTTATGACATCGTAGACAGATGACCTCTTTCGGCCCCGTCGCTTTCCCCTCCTTCGGTATTCTCGTCCCAAAAACCTCTTCCCACCCCGGCGGAACCCGCTTCTTGATCAAAGGCCACTTTTTAGACATCTCAGTGGTCTCGTAATCCGCCAAGGCCGCGTCGAAGATATCCTGTTCGAGTTGCCTTTTGGGGTTGATGGCCAGTTTGATCTCATCTGGAATGATATTCGACATTTTGCGGGGGTTTTCGGGGGAGTATTTGACTCCGCAGCCAGGACAGTGGTTTTTGGGGACTTTTTGGACGGGGGTTGGGGGGGGAGGGATGAAGTCAGGTTCGGCGACGGGTTCGGTGGGTAGTTCTGGAAATGCTAGGTCTGGATCTTCCAGAGGGTTTCTAGGTCCCAGCTTGCGTCCCTCGAAAACGATTTCGTCAGACAGAAGAGCAGGAGTCGCATGGTACAGTCGCACAGTGCGACCCTGACTTCCTAGAGCTGCACGGACTCTATTTGAGAGTTGTGACAATCTGATTGAGCGTCTCATCCTGTGTTGTTCGTGGTGTATCGGCTTCGAAGGCGCTGAAGACGTTCGCGTAAAGTTCCAAGGTTGTTGCTAAATTTAGAAATTTCGATATTCCGCGACAGAACGATGTCACGTAGACTTCTTGCTAAACCAAAATACAGAGTCATGTTATACTAATATCAAAACTAATTCCAAAGGAGAAATTAGCGTGACAAGAGAGATCAGCCAGCAATTGTCGGTTTCCACTCCCCACACGCCCGGCACCTGACTTCACCTGCACGGCATCGCATCAAGAACCTCGACAATCCAATAACTCACAAAATTCCACAATGACTCTCCAGGGATCGTACGTCTTCAGTCAACCTTCAAGTCTAGTTGCTCAGTGCTAATTGCTCGGATGCGATAGTACCGAGAACCACCGTGCCCACAAGGTCACCCACCGCTTGGCTCAGCTCCGTAACACCCCCCCGGAGTTGTGGCCCATTTTCGGTGTTTTGATGGTTGGATTGGGTGGTATGTCTCTCCTTCCCCCCCAAAATGTTTACCACTGTTTCTTACCTATGCCCCGATTGCCGGCGTTTGGGCTTTGGGCAAGGCGGACATGCGGATTGGATCAGTAGTGGACCATGATGAGACCAAATGCTGATTGTGTCAAATAGCCGCCGTCTACACCATTGCCAACAAGCTCAGGACCGACCCCCATCTGCGTCTTTACCCCTCCAGATACTCTGGAAACAAGAGCAGGAACTCTGAGGACCACAAGCATTAAATTAGTCGATTGGTTTCAGCTGTTGATGTTGGTGTTAGAATGATGATGATGGAAAGTGTAGGAAGTGTAGGAAGCTGGGTACTAATTGAACAATCATAATTATTTCTTTCGCACCATATGAGGTTACGTCAGCTGTGAGGACATTTGGTGAGGAAATCTGGAAAGCGTTCGGTGCTTGCGATGACAATTCCGTATCGTCACTGCGACTATCCCATCTAACCGTGTCAAATTCTGTTCGAAAGCAAAACGCCCGTAGCCTTGATAACAGCCCCACACTTCCTACTGAATGCTCGCAAATCAAACTCCCGTGTACTTCAAGCCTTAGCCTTCCCTTTCCCCTTCGCATCCTTCTTCCACTTCTTCGCCGCTGGTTCCTCCTCTTCCTCTTCATCCTCCTCCTCGCTATCGTCTTCGTCTTCGTCTTCGTCATCCCACCCCGCGAACGCAATGGGCTTCTTCTGCACTGCCTTCGGCGCTGGAACAGGCCGTGTCACTTTCGCACTCGAACTGCCCTCACCCACATCATCCTGTTCGTCTTCTTCTCCCGGGCTAGTTGAATCTCGCTCCGAGGAGTTTTGTTTCGCCAACTTGGCTTCCCGTAGCGCTTCCTTCACCGAGCTCCTGACCCTCTCAACCAACCCCTCCCTCTCCTCCTCCCACTTCCCCACCTCCATCCTCCTCCCAGCCCCTACTGCCCCCTGCTCCTCCTCCCTCTCCACAGTCCTAATCTTTCCCTCCAGCCTCTCCCGCCTCCTCTTCTTCTCCTCCCTCTCCCTTTTCGGTCGCTCGCGTTCATACCGTGCGAGTTCCTCGGCTTCCTGAATGGAACGGAGACGACGACCGGAGAGGTCGCGGCAGGCGGAGTTATTGGTGGGTTGGGAAGACATTCGACCGCCTGCTGCACGGAGTTGGGAGCCGAAGCCGCCTTTACCGCCGGGGAGGTGGGGTGTGAGGCGGAGGCGGAGGTAGTCTGTTCCGTTCGTATTCTCATTCACCTCCGCGTCGAGACCGTCCGCGCTGGATTTCCAATCGACCAAGTCCCCTAGGTTCAACCCATCATCCATAGGTAATGGTCGCCCACTCGCGAAAGACAACATACACCGTCCAATGTCGATATCGCCTACGCTTTCAATGACGTTCTCGAGGACCAACTCCGGCAGATCCGTGACAAGCTCATCGCGAGGAAGTGGGCGCACGATAGTAGAACGAGAAACGCTCGTCTCGACAAGGAGGTTGATGATATTCATGGGCATATAGAAATCGAAGACCTCGGTTGGTAGAGTATACCGTACGTACGAGCGTCGAGTTGCAGAAGCCCTGCATGTTCACGTACGCCCAAATTAAGCTTCGGGCCAGAAACTACCGGAAACACTCCTTCTCCTCGACGTGATTTCTATCACCGTCTCTACTTCTTCAAACGCGTCTCTTCACCTTTACCTTCTCCAGCTTCGTTACGTTCGAACAAAGATGCAGTTTTGCCCACACTGCGGAAACCACCTCACCGTCTCCGGCGGAAACACCGGCGGAGGAAACAAGATGGAGTGCAAAACATGTCCGTATCAATACCCCATCACAATGGTATGTCGCACCCTCTCTCTCTCGCTCCTCCCTCATGCCGACCCTTGAGGACCCCCGAGAGAATCAAGGAGAACCCTCGCTGCCATTCGAACTGCCTCACTGACATGCGGCCTCTAGAAACTAACATCCCGAACCCTCCTCAAGCGCAAAGAACTCGACGACGTAATGGGCGGCGGCTGGGACAATGTCGACAAAATCGCTCAAGCATGTATTAACGACACTTGTCCTGGACGAGAAGCGCATTACACACAGATTCAGATTCGGAGTGCGGATGAGCCGCCGACGACGTTTTATCGGTGTGTTGAGTGTGGTAGGCGGTGGAGTGATATGGGGAGGTGAGCGAGTGGAGGGATCTTATTGTGTGTTGGTGGGAGGAGATGGGGTAAAGTGGACGGGGGCGAGTATGAGGGTGATTTCTGGCATTACGGCGTTCTTGGACTTTGACTTCAACAAAATTATTACGAACTGATATTATAGCATTAACCGCTTCCATCCATACTGCCTCGGACCTGAACAAACCAACTCCTTCTCTAAGTCGCGTGTATCTCGGGCCGAGCCCAGACAACACCTTGTCCTCACCAAACCCCCCCCCCTGTATCTGATACCAGAGCCACTCCATTCTGAATCTCCTGAAGCTTACTTCCTCGTCGCCACAGCCTCGGGATACGCCGGCAACTCCGATCCTTGCGCTCCACCAGCCCTACTGGCCCACGGATTTCCCGTCTGAACTCCATAGCTCTGCGCACTACCACCCTGCTGCATCATGGGCGGTGCGCCAGGCGGAGGCGCGTATGCTCCAGCTGGCTGGGATGGGTATGAGTTGTTAGGAGAAGGAGCACCGGGCGGGGGACCGTAGGAGTGTCCGGTGCCGGGGATTGGAGCGGTTATGGGTTGTTGGCTGTAATGTTGCTGGGATTCGAACTATTGGCAATTTGTTAACATTCAATCCATCACGTTCTCATACATCGTCTAACTCGAGGCTCCAAGCTCTAGGGCGTAAGCACTGAGCCAAAGCCCAGCGCCCAATACGGCCCGCCCATCGCCCCGTCGTCCTCCGTTCCTTGGGTGCACTTACATAACTAGGCGGCACACTCCACCCAAATCCCGGCACAGGCGCCCGCCCCCTCCGCACCCTACGCCGACTCAAACCACTACTCGCAAAAAAGAACGCGAGTGCAGCGGCGACAATGAGACCGAGAAGGACCCATCGACCCCAGGAGTTCCAGCCGGAGCGGTTGTTGCAGGTGTAGTAGCCGTAGTAGGCAGAGTAGCAGGTTGCGCGTTTAACTAAGAGTGTTGGAGGCATTGGGTTTATGTTGTCCAGATGAATGCTGGCTGTTGATGATAGGGGGGAGCAATGGGGCGAGGATAGGGGAAGTATATCAAGGTTCTCGCCTAGCGGGGCGCAGTCATTAGAGCTGGGGGATTCCGTGGGCTGGGTGCATGGGTGTGGCGGGTACATGATGACGTACGATGGATGATGTAGCCGTTGGTATCGAATGAAATTTCAGTTCAATATTGCAATCAATAAAATCCAAGCTCTCGGTTTGCTAAATTGCAGCATTGGGGTTCCTGGTAGTCCGATCTGGCAGTGTCATGACTTCAAGCAATATGGCCCCATTTCGGAAGCGTATGGCCCTCCAATCTTTGAAAGGCCACTTGCAACTGCCAAGATGAAAGTGACAGGCTTCCTGAGCCATTGTGATTTCGCCCCGCGTATGCGTCTTTTGCACAAAGGCCCGGGTAGTGATACGATTCAAACACATATCGTACGGCGTAATGGTGGACTTTGAGGAGGCGCTTCCGAACACATAGTCCCCATAAAGTAAGTGGACATAATCTGCGACTCTTGGGGCTTTTCGGTGCACTTCTGTCACTCGCGGTCGCCGTGCCTGTCGTGACTGACGTCGAGCCATGTCGCTGGAGAGGCCGCCTGGATCCCACGGTGCATCAACACCCTCCAAGACACCGCCATGGCCATGCTCGTCACTGCCGGCATCAGTATGATTCTCCTTGCAGTAGCCCTCAGAAGCGGATCTCAATCCCCATTTCTTTCAACACCTCCCTAACCCTCCCCTCAACCTCCCCAATCCCCGCATGCCCCCCCGCCCCAGCCGCATATTTCTCTATCCCCGTCCCCTCAAAGTACTCCTTCCCAAATACCTCTACATCTTGTAACTTCTCCTCCGCCCAATCCAATAATTCCGTAATAGCATAGTTAGCCGGGTGTCGAATATGCAAGGAGTGGAGGACGCCAAGGAGACGTCCTGCGCGAAGACCGAGAGGGGAGGCAGTGGAGTAGCCGGCGTCGAAGCCGGGTTGGGCGGAGGAGGTGCGGCCGTGGTGGATGCCGTCTTTGTAGCCTTGGTTTGAGTGGAGCTCTTTCAGGGCTGCCCAGTCCTTGGCCGTCGGGTGTGCTTCCTGCTCCCTTGTCTCCATGACCTCATCGCCATCGGAGGCCCATATGTCGTCGTTATTGTGTTCGTTCTCCATGTTGGTGGGATTTTAATATTTGTTGGGCGAGTGTAACGTCGACAATTCACGTTTCCCCTCCTCGACCAATGAGGATTCCCAATTTCGGCTTACGGTCTGCACCCTGCCACATCCGCCACACCGCGTTCAACGGAACCCCAGTCATTCCAGCAAAGTCCTGCTCCACCAAACAAATCAATCAAACGAGAAACGATCCATTCAAGATGCTTTCTACAATCAGATGTTTGCGCACGCAGATGAGCCCCACGAGAACGACTGTCACCGCTACCTCATTCTCGTTCGCGAGTAGGCAGCTGGCGACGATTCATCATCAGCAGCAGCCTTATGACACCATGAACATTCCGCCTGCGCCGCCACGAGTTGCTACTTATCCCTCTCAACCAACACCAACACCATCCCCTACTACCACATTCGCGACTGCAGCGGCGGCGGCGGCTCCTGCACAGACGGAGGCGGCACCAGTACCCGCACCGAGGAAGAGACCAATCCTCCGCGCCCGCAAAGCAGCAATGTCCCTCACCCCCAAAGCTATCGAAAAACTCCGCACCCTCCTTCAAACCCGCGGTACCCTCGTCAAAGTCGGTGTCAAGAACAAGGGTTGCGCAGGCATGTCCTACGACCTCTCCTACGTCACCACGCCTCACCCCTTTGACGAGTCAGTCTCTGTCGATGGTGTCACGGTGTTGATTGATAACAAGGCGCTTATGAGCATTATTGGGAGTGAGATGGATTGGGTTGAGGACCGGTTGAGTGCGAGGTTCGTCTTTAGGAATCCGAATGTGAAGGATACTTGTGGGTGTGGGGAGTCGTTCAATGTTGGGAGGGATGATTTGGCGGCGATGAAGAACTCTAAGAGAGTATAAGGCGTGATCAGAAGGCTTCATGATCGACGAAGGAGGTTTTCGGTCTTTTCAGATGCGTGGAAGGTGAAGGATGGACAAGAATACGTTGTTTTTGTTTGCACTGGGTTTAACATCATATCATTGGCGTTATGGGGTTTTTTATTGCTGTTACGGCTGGTATGGGTTTTTGTGTCTCTCTTTTTATTCATTCTCCACTATTCTATTACGAGAACCATAGATGGAATGGGATGCATTCGTGTTACACCATGTTTTGAGGCCGTGCTCATGGCTTTCCAGTTCGACATATATGCCGCCCCCGGTATCGCCAGGATCAATCGCTGTCGTGAGATGTAGAGATAGGTATCCTGTGCTTTACTATGTAATACATTGATGAGGTGCTCAAGGTTCGGCGTCTCCTATACTGAGATTTGCAAATTCAGAGCAAAAGGTTCAGCTCCTCTGAAAGCATGTCCTAATCCAGCGATATCCGCCATGATCCCAATTGCGAACCAAATCCTCGTCACCTCGCCATTGCAAAGTACCATCCAAAACCATCTCAGAACCCACGTATCGTACCCACGCATAGATAAAACAGGTAAAAGTCGAAACCGAACGCCAGCCTGAACACAAATCAAACCTGCACAGTCCAAAAGCAAACATCCAATCAAACGTTCAAGCCACACGCCATCACACCTCCCTCTACTCAGTAGTCTTCCCAAAACAAACAATCACCTCTTACATCCACGCGACCCTACGCCTCTCCCAGTGACACCACCAACCTCTCTCTCAAGCCCCTAACATATTCAACTAACCCCGGCAACGTCTCCGTATCGACATGAACACTCTCGTCGACCGTATACGCCCTCCCTCTAACCTTCCCCATCACGCTTCGTGCGTCCATCCTAATTCTCCTTGAATCTTTCCCACCTTCAGCGCCTTCGTGACTAAAGCCAAGGGGTATGTCGGGGGTCGTGGTGGTGGAAGTAGCGACGGATGTCGTCGAAGATGACAGAGAGGGAGGTGAGGTCCGTGGTCGCGGTCGCGGTCGCGGTCGCGGTGTAGATGTTTCGGGGTCAGTGCTCGCAAAATCAAGCACCGCTTCCGCTTCCGCCCACAATACCCCGTCCTCCCCCTCTTCATCATCCCTGTATGCGTGTCGAGCAAGGAGAGTCTTGAGTTCCTCCACCAGTTTCGCGAATTCCTTCACGTTGGTGAGATGCCCCCGAATACTCGCTTGACGCTCTACAATACTCGTCGGGACTGAAAACCTGACACTCCCTCTACCCCCCTTCCCACTTGCTCTGGACGCTCTATCGCCGGGGATGGTAGTGGATCGTGCAGTCATCGGTCGCCGCGGTTGTTGTAGCGTAATCGAATCTTCTTCCTCAGATTCGGATTGTCCAGAAAGCGGAGAAGAAGGCGCAATATCGAAATCCTCATCCCAACTCTCACCTGCCGTAGAGAAACTTCCGGTCCCACTCCCACCCTCCACGAAACTCGTGCTCTTCGCTCTCTCGTGTCCCCCACCCCTCAACATACCCGCGTACTCACTCCTCGTCGGTAAGCTGGGTTTGAGGGTAGACGAATCCTCGTCCTCGCTCGCGCTCGCGTCCCAATCCGAGATATCGGAATCTGATTCGCGGTCTTGGGCGAGTGTCGATGGCGTCATGGCATTTGAGCTTACGGAGCTAGAGTACTCTTCTTTCGTGATGCTGGTGGTGATTGGGGTGGGTATGGCCATGGGTTTGATGGTACTAGCCGTACTCGGTCGTCGTACGAATTCATTCGACACCCCAAAGGCAGGTGGGGGAAGGGTGTCGTGTCGGATCGTCGCGGTACTGGAGCGTTTGTCGACCCGTCGTTCTGGACTCAGGTTCGGCGCCGAAGCATTCCACATCTCTTCCCCCAACACCGGTATCGGTGGTCTTAACTCCTCTTTCCTGGCCAATAATACCTCCAAACTCTCCTCCGCACTCGTCCCTCTACTGGGAGGTGTCTCAGACACAAACGCGAGTCTTGGTGGCACGAGGCTCTTCGTAGCCCTGTGCGCTTTTCCCCATACCTTCGAACTACGGGGTGCGTCTACCGGGGGTGCAAAGACGTCGTCGGCGCGAGCACGTTCGGTACGGGGGGAGGTGCGGAGGGATTCGTAGGCCGTGTCGGATTGTGTTTCCCAGTCGTCATTTTGCTCGACCTCTCGTTCTGGCGCATGTGGGGTATGTAGTGGTGGTGGTCGTAGCGTGGGTGGAAGGGCCGTCGATGGTCGCCGCCCCTCTGTGGGCGCTGGTGGGGGTGGGCACTGTGACAACGACGGCCGTTGCTGCAAAGTCTCCTCCTCCTTCTTCCTTCTCCAGAACTCAGCAGAGAAAAACCTTCTTCCACGCGGGATAAGGTCACTAAACGCTGCCTTGATCGGGTTGGACGCAGTTCGTTGCGCTTGAAATGTCGCTGTCGTGGGTGTTGGTAGGCCGCCCGCGGAGGACATTGGTGGATGCCGTGGGGAGGATAGGCCTCCTAGGAAGGATTTCCGTTTTTTGGTGGACATTGGTGAGATGTATGCGGGTTGTATGCTGCTCCAACTCAGCCCTGCTCGTCGCGGTTACGGTCCTGGTCGCGAATAGATACGTGCTCCTCTCCTTCGAGAGATGCTGATGTATACCCAATTGCAAGAGACGATATCGATACAAAGCAAAGTTCTCCTATTCCCGTGTTCTATATGCCCAGAGCGAATGGCAATGGCCGTCCCTTCAAGCCGTAGGGTCTAGCTGTTTGCAAGGAGCTGCCGTTCTGGCGCGGCTAGGCGCTCCGACGTATATTGCGGCTGGTGACGCGGGATGCTGCAGCGGTACCTCCCCAGCCACGATGAGACCTGCTGTAAGAAAAATACGGTACGATACGTCGTGTCCACGTTACAGTTCCCTTACCGGCTTAAGAATCGAGTTTGTCGTTGATCCCATCTTCTTCACGCATCTTCAGGTCACCAGGAAGATATACCGGTACGCAGAGCAATGGCAGTAACAGGCAGCAAGATCGGCAAAACCGCAAAACCCGCCAGCATGACGAAAAAGATGGTCAAGGGAGCCGGCGCGGCGGCCGTGGCGAAGGAAGAGGATATTGATGATATATTTGCAAAAAAGTCAAAAGCCGCTGCGGTGGATATCGATGAGATCTTTGCGAAGCCAAAGAAGGGGGCGAAGGATGAGGTTGCGGTGAAGGGGAAGAAGGTGGAAGAGGAGGTACCAGCAGAATCAAAATCATCCAAGAAGAAGAAGAAGTCGAAAGCAAAGAAATCTGCTGAGGAAGACACATCAGAAACCCCGTCAGAAATCCCAGCACCCGCCCCCAAACCCGCCGTAATCGTCGCCGACTTCTCCTCCACCGCCACCAAACCCTCAAAATCCTCCACATCTACATCCGCACCAGATGACGACTTTGCAAACTCTCGAGGTGCGTCGAACGTGAAGAGAACAGAAGAAGGGTTTAGGGTCTACGACGAGGACTTCTTGAAGATGAATATTCCGGGGAGTGGGGAGACGGAGGACTGTCCGTTTGAATGCGAGTGTTGTTATTAGGGTGTGGGAGTGGCGTGTTAAGAACAAGGGGATTCGGAGTTGGAAGGCCCAGGGTGATGCGGGGTGAGAGTGCACAGGTCAGAGAGCCCAAGGAGCCCTGATTTTTGGTACTCTGGAGATCACTGGGAATGATGAGAAGTTTGTGATGGCCGCGGGAGTCGATTGGTATTAGCTCTACATTAAAATCCCCGCCATTGGTCAAATCCGGCATCGGGTACCCTGAAAGCGTACGGGATGGGTGGGACACGTATTCGCATGTGTTGGGTTTTTGGTCACATATCGCCAATTTAATATAGGGAAGTGGTGCTCTATGATTGAAAGAAAGTTGTCTATATTCATTCTCAATCCCCAGTCCGGATGCGCAAGCTATAGCTAAACACCTAAGAAGCTTATACGTCTTGTTTTCACCGCTGAGTGTCCTGACTCCTCACACGTACAAACACTCAACTGCGAAAGCAAAACACACAAACAAACACAATGCACCAGTCCTTGCACATGTGCGAGACTTTGTTGCTCATCTCAGGACGTCACTTCCTGAAAGTTCACAAAATCCCTGCCGTCCACGCTATGAGCCCCATGAAAAAGACCGGACCGGCACACTTACTGAGAGGCCATGACATGGTTCTGGAAAGCGAACCCCAGAGGGGTGAGTCCCGCCGCAACGCGTACTCTGTTGGATGGGTGGTTGGTTGGGGAGAGAATCAAGAGTGGACAGGTTCTGGGGAAGAAGATTTTTGCTTCTGGACTTATTCGTAGCGTGCAATTCTGGCGAGCGAGGAGGGCTCTGATCGGCCGAGTTTGGGAGGCAGTGAGAAGGGAGTATGTTGATCTCAACCTGGGACTGAGGGTTTTTTATAGATATGCTGTAGTCTGGATCGGATGAGTGAGGGAAACTTGGTGTATCCCATGTGACTGACCGGTACCGTCATAGTGCTCCTCGCCCTCCTCAACACCACCGGGAGCAGCGCAATACATCTCCACACGATCATATTGCAGATTTATGTAGAAGTTATACAGTGATTATCTCCCAACATCTACACTATGGTCTCAGCTATACCCCCGCGGTACTCCTCAACCGCATCCGTCAAGCTTCTTCCCGGGTCCGTCCATCACTTCCGCTCTTGGGAACGCCATGAGAAGCTATATAGTAGCTAGAAAAGTCTATCATAACACTCTCAAAATGCAACCCTTCAAGAAACCATCCGGCGGTTACTCGCTTCTCGTGTTTCCCACGACTCCCGGATCCGGTGTCCCCCCAAACCCGTACCGCATTACGTATACGTGTAGCAACCTAGCACAGTAAACCACACACCAAATGATCTTGCTGAATACGCTAAAGTCAGATAACTACCAGTTAACCAAACAGAATTATGCTCGAATCCCAGCTCATCGGCGGGAGAAGTGCGCTGCGGATCCAGCTACTATCGATCGCGAACATATGGCACTTCAATGACGCGTGGGAAAGCGGCAATATGTCTGAGTTCGTCGGTACGAGCATGAAGCTAAGGGCTCCCTGGTCTTTTGCATATATGAGCGGGGATGGATATAGGACTCGTATCTGTTTTCACTGAGGATGAATGGCGCATCGGATAAGCGTTGCTGGGCCCGGCTTACTACCGTGCCGCACATATGCATGTACAGCGATTGCCGATTACAATCACAGCAGCGGAAAACTTGAGACCGTCTCAAACGCAAATGGTTATGGAAATTGATTACATAACAGATTGCTGAAAGGAGGTGAACGCTTCAATTGAACCTTCCAGCTGGGTGTTACTGGTGTTACCCAACCCTAACCTCACAGTTGCGATTGAGACCGTCACCCTCCCGCCATCAATGAATCAAGCATTAACGATTGACAGGTTGACAGGCCTCTCTTTCATTAAACCACATGCACTTTCACACGCATTCAGCCTGTGACGTTTTGCACGCGCGTCTAACAGATTTAGGCACAAGCCACGTCAACCCCATGGAGTCTAGCCTAATGCCTATCTCGTCACCCTCAACCGGAAGCTATAACCCCAGCAAAACTGCCTGCTCTCTCTCCCTCGACAGGACCCAATTGCAATAGACAAGGACAAGATGCCGATGCATATGGGCCATCACTATCAGACGGTGGAGGAGATGAGGTTGGCGGAGGATAGGCATAAGAAGAAGGTACGTCCGCTACCCACCCCACTTCCCGCTTCCGCTTCGCCGGGCGTGAATGCTAGACGAAGATCATGGACTGACTCAGTTGACAGTACTGGCGCCGTTGGGGTCCTTACCTCTCTGAACGTCAATGGTCGACCGTCCGCGAGGACTACTCCGGCAACGGCGACGCCTGGTCGCACTTCCCCCACTCTCATGCCCGTATGCGAGCGTTCCGGTGGGGTGAGGATGGATTGGGTGGGATTAGTGACAATCATGCGTTGATGTGTATGAGTTTTGCGTTCTGGAATGAGAAGGATGAGATTTTGAAGGAGAGGGCGTTCGGGTTGACGGGGCATCAGGGAAATCATGGAGAGGATGGTGAGTGCAATGATCTCGGGGGTGAATGCTGCCATTGCGGCGCATATACCCCTTGGAGTTGATGGTCACGGGAAAGGAAATGCTAACACAATTGGATCAGTCAAGGAAATCTACTTCTACCTCGACTCTACCCCCACCCACTCCTACATGAAATACCTCTACAAATACCCCCAAACCGCCTTCCCCTACGACAAACTCGTCGCCGAAAACGCCGCCCGCGACCGTAACGCCCAAGAATACGAAATTACCGACACCAAAATCTTCGACGAAAACCGATACTGGGACATCTTTATCGAGTACGCCAAGGACGAGGAGAATGAGGACGAGTACTACATTCGGATTGCGGCGTATAACCGGGGTCCGGACAAGGCGAACTTGCATATTATTCCGCAGATGTTTTTCAGGAATACTTGGGCGTGGGGGGTTGAGCCTGAGGAGAAGAAGCCGGGGATGAAGGGGGAGGGGGAGAAGGTTGTGCATGCTAAGCATCATAAGTTGGGGGATCGATACATGCAGGTCTCGTCTTCGCCGGGTGTTAGTGAGGATGCGCCCATCGTTGAGCCGACATTGTTGTTCACGGACAATGACTCGAACTACAAGAACCTTGGTTGGGGCGAGAATAAGACCAAGTACTGCAAGGACGCCTTCCATGAGTTTATCGTGGATAAGAAGGAGGATGTCGTTAACCCCGATAAGGAAGGTACCAAGGCTGCTGCTTGGTTTGATTTCCAGGATGTCCCGAGTGGTGAGTGTGTCGTCGTTCGTCTCAAGTTCTCCAACAGGGTCGAGGAGGGCGACATCGACGAGGAGGCATTCGATAATGTCATTGAGTCTCGCTTGGCTGAGGCTGATGACTTTTATTGGAGGATTAGTCCTATGCCCATGGCTGACGATTTGCGCAATATCCAGCGTCAGGCATTGGGTGGTATGATGTGGAACAAGCAGTACTACGGCTTTATCTGGGATCAGTGGGCGAATGGAGACCCCACTCAGCCGCCGCCGCCCGAGGAGAGGAAACATGTCCGCAACCAGGCGTGGAAGCATTTGTATATCGACGATGTCTTGTCGATGCCTGATAAGTGGGAGTACCCATTCTTTGCTGCCTGGGATACCGCGTTCCATTGTATCCCCCTCGCCATGATCGATCCCGATTTTGCGAAGAAACAGTTAGATTTGTTGACGAGGGAGTGGTATATGCATCCCTCTGGCCAAGTCCCCGCCTACGAATGGAATTTCTCGGATGTGAATCCCCCTGTGCATGCCTGGGCTACTTTCCGTACGTTCAAGATCGAGAGGAAGATGTATGGACGTGAGGATCTGGATTTCTTGGAGAGGATGTTCCAGAAGTTGTTGTTGAACTTTACGTGGTGGGTTAACCGTAAAGACGAGGGTGGACACAACATCTTCGAGGGTGGATTCTTGGGTCTCGACAATATCGGACTCTTTAACCGTTCCGAGCCGTTGCCTACTGGTGGTAGGTTGATGCAGGCTGATGGAACGAGTTGGATGGCGTTTTATTGTTTGAGTATGCTCAATATCGCGCTCGAATTGGCGAAGCATAGGAGGACTTATGAGGATATCGCGTCCAAGTTCTTCGAGCATTTCTTGCTCATTTCGGATGCGATGACGTTTAAGTCCACGGACGGTGATACCCCGTTGTGGAATGATGAGGATGGGTTCTATTATGATGCCATCTCGTGGGGAGGACCGTGGCAGCAGCAGTTGCCCGTGAGAAGTTTGGTGGGGTTGATGCCGTTGTATGCGGTTTTGACTTTGGAGCCGGAGGTCATCGATAAATTTCCTAGCTTCAAGAAGCGGTTGGAGTGGTTTATGGAGAATAGGAGTGATGTCGCGAACCGGAATATTGCATCCATGAAGAAGCGTGGAAAGGGTGACCGTATGCTTCTCGCTCTCGTCGACAAAGACCGTTTGGTCAAGATTTTGGAAAGGATGTTGGATGAGGATGAGTTCTTGAGTGATTATGGCATTCGGTCGTTGTCGAAGTATCATAAGGATCATCCGTACTCCATGGTCGTTAATGGGGAGACGTTTAAGGTTGATTACGTACCTGGTGACTCGAACTCTGGTCTCTTTGGTGGTAACTCGAATTGGCGTGGACCTATTTGGCTCGCGACGACGTTTTTGTTGATTGAGTCCTTGCAGAGGTTTTACATGTACTATGGTGATACCTTGAAGGTCGAGTGTCCTAAGGGCTCGGGCGAGTTCATGCATCTTGGACATGTTGCCGAGGAGATCCAGCATCGTATCCAGCATATCTTCGCAAAGGACGATGAGGGCCGTCGTGCGTGTAACGCTGGTAACGAGATGAAGGACTTTGACCCTTACTGGAGCGAGTTGGTTCCCTTCCACGAGTACTTCGAAGCCGACACGGGACGCGGGTTGGGTGCTGAGCACCAATGTGGCTGGACCGGACTCGTCGCAAAATTAATCCACGACACCGGGATGTCCTGTCGTCTTCCCAAGACACCGCGTACTCCCTCCACCGCCGCCGCGCACTACTTTGACGAAGTCTGGGGCAAGGCGAAGAGGCCTATGCACTCCCGTCGTGGCACGGGCCGCAGTATTGGGAATCGAAGTGATATTGGGGATGGGGATGAGACGGATGGTGATGATGCTGTGAGCGTCAAGACGAATGTTGGGGCGGATGAGGAGAGGGATAGTGATCATGTTATGGAGCAGGTTACGAGTCAGCTAGGGAAGTTGGAGGCGGATGGGACGATTGTTGATGATGATGAGTATGAGGCTGGGCTTGACCTGTGATTGTGTGGTTGTGGGAGTGGAGTGAGGTATACATGACATGAGATGACCATTCAAGAGATGGAAATGGAGGGCCTGGGTCCGCAGAGAAAAACATCATACACGAGAGAAAGAGAGAGAATGCAGGCATTGAGGGAAGGGCTAACATAGTCTGTCGTTACCCCGTATTATTCGTTTTGTTCATATTCGCATTGGCTTAATAGAAAGCATATCATACTAATCCTACCATATCCTATCTTAAACAAGCAATGTCACGCCAAAAACCCCATCCATGCTCAACCCCCCTAAACATCCCCAAAAAGGGCAGGGAGCCAAGACACGAGACAAGCAGCGTTAACGTCTCAATACCATAAAAAAGTCGCAACACTCGACACACATAACGTGTTTCAAACGTCACTGGGCGGTACTGAGACGTACCATGAAATCTTTTCACGAGAGTTACTTGGATTTCGCGAGTATTGATGTTGCATCCGAGACTAACTCGATCCACCATTTCCGGCCACAAGGGGCGTTCCATGGCTCCCCTGTTCACGAAGCATAATCCGACCGACCAGCTTCCTTTCGCCCCTGGTGTAGGGGGTAATCGGAATGGAGGTGTTTCTGCGAGGTTGGGAGGGGGGAGGATGGGTGGCGAGCTTAATAGGGATGCGTGTGGGGGGAGGGCAATCGGGGGTTGGCTTCCATGAGCTGTTGATGTTCTGGTGGGTACCAGATTCTTTTTTGACAGGACATGGATGTCAAGACTTTGATTGCGATTGTGTCGTGGTGGTGGTGTGGTGGTGTGCTGCGAGGATCGAGGGCTTGGAGGTGAACTTTGTGCGGTCGCGCGTGCTGTGAGGATGTGGGGGGTCGTGAGAACGTCCACATTTTCACTCAACGAACGCTGCAGCTGACGACGATGGATAACTTTGATGTTCCAAAGGACAATGGCGAACACCAACTTTTATGTATATTTCTCGGTGGTTGCTCTCTTATTGGGTTGATTGACTCCTGACACGTCTGCGAGATTCCCCTGAAGTGCCCCTCACTAGGCTCGATTGGGCAGTAATTGAATGGCAATGAACTTTGAATTCCCTCGTCCTTCGCTGACGATTCCATCCTGTTCTACACCTCAATCCATCCTACAAAGTCTGCAGTCACCCTATCCGGCTCTCTCTTGGACGATTGAGCATTCAACACCCCTTCTATACCTTACGGTCAACCGTGTGACACTTCTCCTTGATCGTGAGTATTGCCATCCTTTGCCTCCCACCCCACCCACTTACTCGTCATGCTAGTGAAGATGTCAAAATCCAAAGCTAACCTCAAAGGCAAGTTCCAAACCCGTACCACCCACACAACCTTCGGCGCAAACTCCTCCCACCACCCCCCCTCCCTCCGCTACACCTGCATCCACTGCCGCCTCTCCAAACCCACCTCCCAATTCTCCCTCACCCAACTCCAAAAACACGAAAACTCGGGCCAAGGGATGCATTGTAAGGGATGTACACCGAAACAGGTTACGAGTTTAAGTTGTGTGGTGTGTGGGCGACGAATGGGGTTGGAGAGGTTTGCGAAGAGTCAGAGGAAGAATGTGGGGGGGATGGAGTGTCGGTGTTTGGAGTGTGTTGCTAAGCATCATGAGGATCCTGAGGATTTGTTTGATGACTCTGACGATGGCGCTGGCGCTGGCTGTGGGTATAGCGACGGGGAGGAGGTGTTTGAAGACGAACCCTGGATGACAGCAGCTCGAGCCGGATCCCCCCGCACCACCACCACTACCGCCCCCGCTGATGACTCCGAAGACGATACAGCCTCTGCTTTTCCTTCTGTATCAGGAAGCCGCTCAGCCTCCTTCTCCCGCCAAGCCCACTCAACCTCCCGTGCCTCCTCTACTGCCCCTGCGAATGGGCCGCAGATGGCGGAATGGGCAACCGTCGTCACGCGTAAACTCAAAAAGGGCGAATCCGAAGGCGGATACGTTTCCGGCGGTAGTGGAGCTGGGAGTGGTAAGGGTGGAAGCGCTGGGGGGGAGAATAGTGGGTGGAAAGATCCGAGGTTGACGACGTATGATGGGGAGAAGTATAATGTGTATGGGGAGAAGAGGAAGGGGAAGAAGTGGGGGGCGAAGGGGTTCTGAGTGAATGTGGGGAGATAATGAGTGTTGTTCGGCGTTGGTGAATGTTGTTGTTTTTTTTGGGTGGAGCGAGCGTTATTATATTATTGGTGAGGCGTGTATGATCATGAGGGAGCTTTTGTGTACCGTGTCGGAATTCGGGTGTAGGAAGGAGTATTGCTGATTTGTTTGCGCGTGGACCGTTTCTTCGTCGCCATTCTTTATTTGATCTCCTTTTGCTACTATGAGCTTCGAAAGGTAACACACCAGGCTTCGGTCTTGAACCATGGGTGTATGCAAGCCAGCAGCCGTGGGAAAATAAGGAACGTACGGTTCGCAGGCGGGTGGACTAGCTATCTACGACGCTGCTCGCTCTCGAGGTGATCCAGTAGCATCCTAAAGGTTCCAAACAGTTGCAGAGACAGCGCTTGTCTGAACCCAACAAATCACGATTACGCACGCCGCCGCGCAACCCATTTCCTCCCCCTGGCCCGCTGACCAAACGATTGGCCAGCATTCACCCTCCATCCCTCCGAATCGCTCCGTAGCCACACTTAGCGCCACATCCCCAAACCCGCGAGCGCTCTCATAAAAAAGTCCAATTCGCCCATCGGTATCGAGACCGCGTACAAACTACACTTTTACCTTACCAACACCAAGACCAAACATGGGTTTCTCTGCCGGTTCTCTCGATAAGGGTGCCAACCTCTTCAAGACTCGTTGCGCTCAGTGCCACACTGTTGAGGAGGGTGGTCCTCACAAGGTTGGTCCTAACCGTATGTCGCCTCCCATTCTTTGTATACCTTTTCGATCGATATACTAACATGTATGCGCGCATAGTTCACGGTGTTTTCGGCCGTCAGTCTGGTCAGGCTGAGGGTTACTCCTACACCGACGCCAACAAGAAGAAGGGTGTCCACTGGGACGAGGAGACCATGTGGGCCTACCTCGAGAACCCCAAGAAGTACATCCCTGGTACCAAGATGGCCTTTGCTGGTTTCAAGAAGGAGAAGGACAGGAACGACATCGTTACCTACTTGAAGGATGCTTGCTAAATGCTCTCCATTTTGCATGAGCTATGGTGGAGGGGAGGCAGAGAGGATGAAAAGCATAGAGTGCTGAACGGTTGGATACAAAAACTTGTTTTGTGATTGGATGGGGAACGCGATGCGATGCGATGGAGCGGGCGTTTGTACTACTACACTTTTATTATTGGTCTCATTCCCTTCGTAAGAAGTGTTCGGGCGTTTGGAATTCAGCAAAGACCTCAAGAATACTCTCTACTCAATTATTTCGTTTGTTTGTGCGGTCGTATTTGGTTCATGCTAACAGTCGTATTCCTTATCGCTGTAGGTCTCATAGGCCCTGTCTCCTGACATGAGATGTTCTTCGTGGTGGGGGCGAGTGTGCGTGGGCAAAGACAGTCGCCCAGGCGGTACCAGTAGGACCGTGGATCGGCCTAGACTTTGCGACAGACAAACTTCACCCTATCCATGGAGGTCGTCGTGTCAAAGATTACCAGCATACACTCCAGTACTTGCGATAGTTCTACGATATCGATATCATGAAGCAAGCATTTGAAAACAACATTGCGAGACTCGTACTACAGCGAATCGGTTGGGTTTGACCTACGACAAAGAAGAACGCGTCATCGTGACCCAATCCCCCAACCAGCCCCGGATGAATGCTGCTCGAATCGACAGAATCAGAACAGCCAGCACAACAACATCATCCTATACCATCGCGATTTCAGGCCATCGGATGAGTCAACTCTCTCCTACCCAGCCGTTCCCGAGCCGAGCGTGGCTGGTTATTCAAGCCCTCTTACCCTACAAGAAATTTTTAGCTCGCGCGCGTCGACCTTGGGTACTTAACCACCCAACTTCCCCCCGACCAACAACCCCCCTTAAAATCAAAAAGCGTCCAGACGTCGAGATATTCAGTTATCTTCGACTTCCATACTCCTTCGGACTCGCTTTCGTTATTTTTGAAGGTTTTGATTTAGGTCAAGCTGGACGGTGTGGTGTACCCGACGCCGTCTCCGCCCGTGGAATTGGACCAATTGGATAAGGACCGTGGGATGGCGAATGGCTTGAATGACGAAGCTGAGTTGATGAGGACGCCGGGTGAGGAGGGGAGTCCCTTGAATGGGTGAGTACTGCACTTCCGTTGAGGTGAGAGAGGATGACGCGTCACACCTTCCCCGCACACACACACCTCATCGCGTTGCGCGCTGTAATGGCCATGCGCAAATGTCGACGGTGTACACACAAACACACACACGCGCGTGTCGTTGTTGGTTGAGAAGGTCCGAGTGAATGTGTATGGAGCTCTACGAACTAGTCTGAGAGAAAAAAACACGGTTTCGAGAGAGACGCGTCAATTATCAAACTCGACTAGTCGATAACTCTTTACGTGTCTCGACTTTCGATGAGACTTTTCTCTTCTCTCTCTCTTTGGAAACGTGTGTTTTTTCTTCTCAGGGTAGCCTTTCGTATAGTTTTGTACGCATTCACTCGTGTGTCTCCTCCAATAAAGTTGTGTGTTGTTTTTGCTTGTGCGCGTTGTCCACTCTCTTCCTTGATTGTTCTTTTGCATTCGAACAGCCTGTTAACACGTTTCTTTCAAGTACTGGCGTGATCAAACCAGCCGATGCTGCTCCCTTCGGTGTTGACGAGGCCGCCATTCCTCCCGTCACGATTCCTTCCTCAGAAGAAGTCGACGCGGCCGTCAACGACGCGGATCCTCTCGGCGCTGTTCCCGCCGCAGAAGTCGCTCTCACCTCCGAAGTGCGCGACGATGTCCACCCAGTTCCGGCACCGGCAGATGACGAGGACGACTTGTTCGGCGATAACGAGCAGGATGAGGACGACAAGATGGAGGAGGCCTCGGCTGCAAACATACCCGAAATACCCCAGCAGCCGAAGGAGTCATCGCCACTGTCGCCCACGGGTGGTCCGAGGGTAGACACCCCCATCTCTAACCCCGATTCCAAGCGTCCTGCGGAGAGCTTGGCTGAGGAGCCTTCATCCAAGAGGACGAAGGTCGAGGAGCCCGTCACGCCTGCTGTGTCCGCTCCTGCGCCCGTTGTCGCACAACAGCCTCCCCGGCCAGAGCGGAAACCGTCGGCTGACGGTCCTATGCCCGATGCGCAACAAAAGTACTGTCTCGCCATCATCCGGCAGCTGAAACGCAACAAGTCCGCCGTGCCGTTCAACCACCCGGTCGACCCCATTGCGCTCAAGATTCCGGATTACCCCACCATCATCAAGAACCCCATGGATCTCACCACTGTCGACACCTACCTCAAGAACGGATACTACTCCGAGCCTAGGGAATTCATTGAGGATGTGGAGTTGATCTGGAATAACTGCTTCTTGTATAACGGTTCGGAATCTGTAATTTCGGGTTTTGCGAAGCAGTTGAAGGCGATGTTCGAGAAGCAGATCAAGCAGATGCCTCCGGCTGATGCTATTGGGCGTCCGGCTAAGGGTACGCCCAAGGCTTCGAAGACTTCGTCGTCGAAGAAGAAGGGCTCGGTATCAGCGCCGACGGTACCGTTGACTGCTGAGGGTCTTCCCGTCATTCGTCGCGAGTCTACTGGCGCGGACGGTCGTCCGAAGCGCGAGATTCACCCTCCTGCGCCAAAAGACTATCCTTACCCCGATAGCAAGCCCCGACGACGAAAGACGGCACAGCAGATGCAGTTCTGCAAGAAGGTTCTGGCGGAGTTGCAGAAGAGGACGCACGAAGCGTATGCGTACCCCTTCTACCAACCCGTCGATGCCGTCGCGTTGGGTATCCCGGATTACCCCAAGATCGTCAAGACTCCGATGGATTTGTCTACTATCCAGGGCAAGATCAATCGGAATGAGTATGAGTCTTCTGATGAGTTTGAGGCTGATGTTCGTTTGATGTTCAAGAATGCGTACAAGTACAACCCTCAGGGTACTCCCGTATTCAACATGGGAAAGCGTCTCGAAGCCGTCTTTGACGCAAAGTGGGCAGAGAAGCCTGAAGAGCGTGCGGGTGGTTACGGTGATGATTCCGAGGCGGAGTGGGACGAAGACCCGAACTTGGCGAAGCTCGAGAAGCAGCTTGCTATGATGAAGGACCAGATCTCCGCCATCAAGGAGGGTAAGAGCAAGAAGTCTAAGCCTAAGAAGAAGACATCTACGATTCGATACCGCGATGATTCAGAAGAAGAGGAAGCGACCCCCATCCTCACGTTCGCGCACAAGCAAGAATTGGCGGATAAGGTACCCAACCTCTCTCCCGAGAAACTCGTGAAGGTCTCCGACATGATCAAGAACGCCGGATTTGGAAACCCCGATTCGGATGAGATCGAGTTGGATATCGATCAGTTGGATAACCGGACGCTGTACCGGTTGTACAAGTACGTTACGGGGAAGAGCTTGCCTGCGCCTAGCGAGGGTGGGCGTAGCTCGACCAAGAAGCCGAAGAGTGTCAAGAATAGGGCGGTGTTGTCCGAGGCGGAACAAGCGAGGCAGATCAAAGCGCTGGAGGCGAAGCTTGCTGCGTTCAGTAATGGGAAAGCTGTCGATATGTCTTCTTCTGATGAAGACAGCGATTCGGATGATTCCGATTCTGACTCCGATTCCGACTGAGATTGATGGTCCTGTTTGTATCCATCAAGGATATTCCTTGTATATGTGTGCGAGTGTACGATGAAAACCGAGCAGTGTTTCTGTACATACGGAATCTGGGAGAAGGGGGAAAGGAGTTGGAAACCTTTCGTATTGGCTATCGATTGATTACTTTTACCCACATCTTATATACCAATGGGGATGGAGCTTTTGGGGTTTGTCATTTGCTACGACTTTTTTAGCATCTTACTCATTTTCTGTTTCGATTTTATGACGTCGACGAGGTTTTTACTACCCACTGCTGGTTTCCCTCGGGAGGGCCGAGGATGCAGTTATTCTGGAATTGAATACGAAAGCTGTTATCTGCATCAATGATCGATCAGTCTTCGTGCAATTGTTCGAGTAAATGAACCCTTTTGCTTCCATCAGCGACCGAACTGTGGATTTCGATTTCTTATCGATAAGGCGTGCACAGTTGACCGCAACCTCGTATGGACGATGTCGTTCTAAATCATTCGTGCGATGGCGAGGTAGCGGGTGTAACAAGCATGCTCACGGCATCAATGCATGTGTCCTAACAAACCCTCGGAATCCTTATCGGAGTATCAATGGGGAAACAACTGCCTCGCCAAGCGGATCAAGGTCAAGTTACGGTCGGCAAGCTGGTCAGAGAGGCTGTGCAGAGCGTGCGTGCTCACGTATCGGCAATCGGAAGCTGCAAGCGACATAAACGTCAGAGGGTGGTTGAACGTATGAGTTCTCCTCCGGCTCGGCGTTGTCATGAGTCAAATCGCAACGAGCCTTCACATGTTGGGCCGCACGATTAGCGAGCTTACTCAGAGTACTGTAAGTAACCTGCATCTCCAAAATCAACCTCCAAAAGTTCGACGACCTCGAACCAACAAATAATGTAACCCCACCAAGATGCAAGTACAAATAAGACTAGCATGCCACGGTGTAAAAGGCAAACCCTTCTACCACATCGTCGTCGCGAACCGCAAAATCGGCCGCCAAACCAAACCCATCGAACCTACGAGGCGGAGAAGGCAGCGAGGAAGGCGGAGAGGAAGGCGAGAGCGGCAGAGGAGGCGCAGAAGCAGTACAGGCAGGCGATTGGTGAAACATCCTATCACTGCATGTCCTTCAACCTTAATCGTTCAAATGGACGGGAAATCCGAGACCGTTACTATATTTAGCATCATCAAACATCGAGCTTTTACCGTTCATTTTCCAGCTTGGTCCCGAGCGATCACATACAGCAATGCTCCGCATATGTGCGCGCATGACCATGACCAAGGTAAAAGCTTCGGGACCTCTCCATCCTTCAGCCGCTTATACGTAACAGTATGCGGGCTTGACGTACAAGGACCATGTTTATCGGGATATAAATCAAATGAAATGACGCCAAGACCTCGCGTTACCAGGTTCGAGAATGTTGGCACAGGTTACCGGCTTTTATACTCTACCGAGCCCCCGTCAAGTCCGCTCTTCTCGCCAAGGGCTGCGTTTGAGTTCAGAAGCCAACTGTGGAGGTACAATACGTCTTGACTCTGCTGTCGTCGTTGAATGCAGGGTACTCCAAGGATGGGGCTTCCCGGCGTCTATGGCCATGGACCTATATCCCATCGACGTACCTCCAAACGGCGTGTGATCAGGTTGTTCTTCGCATCATGCATCGGTCTCGTTTTGGTATGGTTGGTATGGTCTTATGAGGCCGACGTTACGAATTTCGGTGCACTCCAGGCTGGTGTCGTCGTTGGATCAGAAAGCGACGTGATGGTGGCAAATCACGGCAATGACGAGGCGATCGCTCGGTGGATGCCAGAGAAGCCTAAAGCTGAGGTTGTCGAACCGGAAAAACCAATCATTGATTCGGTGCCGCCGAATCCATTCCAGTCGTCGACGGAGGATGTGGTCGTGATCCCTCCCACCATGAAGGATGAACCTGAAGCACAGAAGCCTGTCGAGAAGGCGGACGTCGAGGATAAGGGAAAGCTAAAGTCAGACAACAATCCCTCAGATACGGAGAAAGCTGGCGATGACGGCTCAGTCATCTTCCCTCCAGGAAGAATCGACGTGGTTGCGCTACAGGCGAAAGTGGAGGAGGCTCGGAGAAAGCTCGAGGGTGCCGTCCAAGATGTCCAGGAAAGTATATCAGAGAAGAACAAGGGAAACGAAGCAAACCAGGCGCATGGGAATGATGATCAATCGCACAATCACAAAGACGAGAAACCCGTCATTCCAGCAGATTTACCAAAGCCGAAGGTGGTCAAGCCTTGGGAAGCCTGGGAGCAATACGAAAAATTCGATCACTTTTCAGCGTTCAGCGAAGGCTCGAACATCGCCATCCACGACCCATACCCCGACCCGTCTCTTCGCTGTCCAGGTCCTCGCGACATCACCCTCCCGAACCTCAATCACTGCATCGACGGTCGCGTGGACGAACATCCACCTCATTTGATGGGTTCATACGCAGTTACCAACCTCTCCGATCCTTGTTTTACTGTCGACCAGCGTTACGGTCCTTACACAGCGTTCGGCTTCCCAGATAAACGACAACTTAACGACATCGACTGGAAAGCCTCCATCGACGCTTGTGTCGCTTCCAAGACTCCGACGCGACGTATAGCTGTTATGTTGAGATCGTACGATGGGTATATCTACGAACGCGACGACATCCTCAACCTCCGAGCACTCCTGGCCGAACTCTGTCTCAACACGGGTGCTCAATACGATCTCCGAATCTTACACGAAGTCAAAGATGGAACCGCCATCTTTGCCGACCCTGAGAGTTACCAACGCAAAGCCGAGGCTGTCGTACCATCCGAGTTTAGAGGTCTCGTCGATCTGTGGAGCTCGGACCAAATGCGTTCGATATACCCTGGTTTGGCACGCGTGGATAACTGGTTCGGTCGTCGTAGCTCGGGTCAGATCAATACGGCGCAGAGAGCGCAACATGCGCCTTTGCAATGGTTTGCTGTTCATCATCCCGAGTATGAGTATTTCTGGAATTGGGAACTGGATGTGCGCTATATCGGAAATTATTACGAACTGTTCTCCAAGGCTGAGGCTTTTGCACGGGCGCAACCGTGTACCAATACGACGTGGAAGAACTCGGAGAAATGGTTCTTCGAAGGCATGACACCCTGGGATACTGATTCTTCAGACGAGGGGATAGGAGAGGAGGCGGACTACATCGCCTTTGGACCCATCTTCGATCCTCGCGGTTCAAGGTGGTACTTCGAAAGCGACATCGTCAACTGGCCACTCGAACGAGAAACTCCCCGCCGCGCATCAATCATCACAAACGGCCGTCTCTCCCGCCGCCTCCTTCTCGAAATGCACCGCATAAACAGCCAAGAACGACGTCACATCATGTGCGAATCTTTCGGTCTCTCCGTCGCTTTCATGAATGACTGGAAAGCTGTCTACGTACCTCATCCGCAGTATCTAGAGAGGAAGTGGGATGTCGGTGTCTTTCAGTCTGCCGTGAATGATAAGCAGTTCTTTCGACATGAGTATGATATGTGGTTGACGACGTATTATTTTGATGCACATTTTGCGAAGAAACTTTATGACGGGTGGAGGAAGGAGGCAAAGACGTGTCGGAGAGCGGTCTTGTTGCACCCTATCAAACGTGTGCGTGATACGGGTGCGCTGACCATTGAGGACTGATGAGTTGTGATATGGACATCCACGGTAGGGTTGACTACATTCTCTAGGGAGATATTGCGTTTGCATAGCATTTTCAAAAGTATGGATACTACTGTTTTAAACATGCAAGAAGATATTTTGATGACAAGGTGCATATTCGGCGACTCATAATTTATACGTGTAATTCCCGCTCACAGATGATGCTTCCCGTACAAGTCGGTCTCATGCACCCAGACGTAAGCGATTGCCTCACTTCTCACGTCCTCTTCTCATATCATACACGCTATATCGGTACCCTCTTGTTTAGTTTTCCCTTCCGTCTATCATAGCAACGCCGTATTCTTGGATTACATCTAAGCTTTGACCCATTCAATGTCCCACTGCAACTCCTCCGTCGCCATGAAAGGCACAACAACAAGCTCTCCATCCCAAACCTCGCTCTCAACCTTAATCGGCTTCTTGGTCAGCTTGACCTTCTCAGTGCCGACACCCAACCCCTCGACCTGGTAGAACTTCCTGCCAAAGTTGGAGACAAAGTCCTCAAACTTGTCCATCTTACCCTGCTTATCGAAGATCTCCGCAGCGTACGACAACAACCTTGACTGTGTAAAGACACCAGCAGCAATACGTGCCGCACCGCTCTTCTTCTCCCTGGGGTGAGGTGCGGAATCAGAGCCCAGGAAGAACCTGGGATCACCGGAGACTGCGGCTTCAATAAGTGCGGCACGGTCTTCGGGAGTTTTGGCGACGGGCTTGCAGTAACAGAAGGGGTTATCGGCCCAGGAGTCGATGGTGATGTGGAGGTGGTGTGCGGTGATTGATCCAGCAACGTTCGGACCACAGTTCTTCACAGTCTCGATGGCGTCTTTGGTGGTGCAGTGCTCAAGCACAATACGGAGCTTGGGGAAGCGTTTTGCGAGGTCGATGAGGGTGGGGAGGAAGTCGTGCTCAGCGGTCAAGACAGAGTTGGTTGGGGAGGGAGGGACCTCGCCGTGCAAGTTCAAGACCATGTTAACCTCCTCCATAGCAGCAAAGATTGGGTAAAAGGGCTCGTACGTCGACACTCCAGCAGAGGAGTTGGTCGTAACACCGGCAGGGTAGACCTTGACACCACTAACACCCGCCGCTGCAGCCTTCTTGACCTCCTCGACAGTGAGGTCAGCAGTGAGGTAAAGCGTCATCATGAACTCAACATTGGGCTCAATAGCCTGGAGCTCCTTCTTGTAGTTCATTGCCATCTCGGTAGTGGTGATCGGAGGAGTGAGGTTGGGCATCACGTAAGCAATGGAAGCCCCACCCTGACGGACGGTCGGGGTGACGAGACGCATGAGGGCATCTTGACGGAGATGGACGTGAAAGTCAGCTGCGGGAAGGATCGTAATAGAGGTGGCCATTTCGTGTGTCGTGCCCTTTAAAGTTTGTACCCTACCATGGCGAGCGGTTCGTGGGACGTGGCTGAGCAGCTCCCGCCTCCTACCGCGGCCGGGGTAAGCACCGACATCATCGCTCTGATAACTAACAAGTACAACCACAACCCGTTGAAATATGAGCGCAATGGATACAGATGTTGGGTCAGAACTGTTTGTCGGTACGTACTTTCTATAAGGCGGAACATTGAGTGCTACAGGGCTGGGATGAGCAAAGCGAGCCAGTGTCGGCTTGACCTTGGCTTGGCGGTCATGCCTCACCGCGGTTCGCCTCGATCGCAGCTCCATTCACTCGATCCGCCTACCGTCTATGCCTCACTATACAGCGTGCTGACGCTCTCACCAGGCTATGAATCCGACTTCACCCTCATCCTTGCCGACCTCTCCCGCACCCTCACCTCCCTCCCCCCTCTCCGCGGCGAACCCCGTAAATCAGCCATCTCCTCCGCCTCCCGCCTCCTCGAGGAAGGACAGGAGATTATTGCACAGATGGAGCTAGAGGTGTTGAATATCCCAAGTGTCACGCGGGGGAAGGTCAACGCGAGATTACGCGAACACAAGAAAGAACTACAAGAGAAGAAAACGGAGTTGAGGAAGTTGTCTGCTACCAGCGACCGGGAACTCCTCTTCGGAGACCGTGGGGCATCACCTATCCCGGGGAGTGAGGGACAAGAACAGCGCGATCGGTTGTTGACTGCAACCGACCGTCTCGAACGCTCCTCCCAGCGCCTCCGCGACTCCCAAAGAATCGCACACGAGACAGAAGACATCGGTGCCGGAATCTTGGGTGATTTACGAGGCCAGAGGGAGCAGATCGTTAATACGAGGAATACATTGATGGAGGCGGATGGATATGTGGATAAGAGTTTGAGGACGTTGAAGGGGATGGCGAGAAGGTATGTACATGTCAAGATTGTGGCTCGGGTTTGTGCCGAGCTGACATGACTTTTTGCGTTTCAGTTGGGGCATATGGTAACATAGGGTGAAAACAGGGCTATCACGAACCGTCTGATTACGGTATTGATCATTGCCATCCTGGTGATGTTGATCTTGTTGGTTCTGTACAGCAAGTTTGCTGGATAGATACGACGTTCACTGGAGCTGGAGCTGTCGGAGTCCGGACGTGGGACGGAAATAAGACGAGACGAAGCAATGGCGAGATGTCGAATTGACGCGATATGGAGAGTTGACGAGATACCCTTTATGTTCTTTCTTACCCCTAGGATAGTCACAAACCCCTTTCTAATATCTTCAAAACACCCCACCCTCATAGTCAAACACCCTCACCCCCTCCACAACCCCCTCCAACATCCCCTTAAACTCCGTATGCGCCGGATCCCGTTCCACATACCAATCCCGATCCTCCTGATTCTCAAACTTGACCACCCATCCGTGCGTGAGACCCCCTGAATGGTGTACTTCGGGAGAGTTGTTGAGGCCACCGGTTAGGGAGAGGATGTAGGGTTTGTGGGTTTGGGGGTGGAGGCAGTTTTGCTTGAGGGCCTGGAAGGCGGTGCAGATTCTTTGGATGTTGGCAGTCTGGGTGGGAGGGGGTTAGTGGGGGTGTGTGTGGATGGGAAGGAATGGGAGGTGTACGTCTTTGAGGGCTTCTGAGGAGAATTGGAAGAGGACGATGTGTGTGATAGTCATGCTTCGTTTTTGTGGATGCGATTGCAGGCTAGGTAGCCTATACGAAGATGTTGATGTCTACGTTACACGTCAATGTCATCCTGCAGATCCGAACAGCTACACATTCGGCAATGATAATGGGTGGGCTTGTACAGGCTTTGCACGGATGATAAGATGAACAGAAGCAATGGGCAAAGTGTGGATTACGAAATCAAATCAAAATCCGACCCCAATAGCCCAAAGAAAAACGCCATCCCAGATCTTTGCGAACCGACCACACGACACCGAACTCTCCCAAGACTTAGCAAGAGGAACAGCGTACTGCACACCAACCAAGCCCCGGTCACGTTCGTTACACTTAACGGTAACGACGGAGGGAGAGGGTGTTGTTCTTCTTCCAGATGTGACGACGTCCAGACTTGGAGTGGTTGAAACGGTGACCCTTGTTGATACCACGGGACTTCTTGCCAACGGCAGTAAGACCACGGGACTCACGGTGCTTGTGAACAGCGTTCGCGATCCAGTTGATACGCGGGTCACGACGAATAGCTTTGTGAGAGGGATCAACACAGATGACCTCAAAGTACTTGTAGGTGGAATCAGAGTTGATCCAGTACGAGTTCAAGACGCGCAAGTTCGCGCAACGGCGGCCGACGCGCTCCTCGGCGGTGGAGCGGAGGGAGCGTTGGTATTTGAGCTGGTTGATACCCTGGTTGGTGGGCTTACCGTAGGTGGCACCCTTGGGGGCGGGGCGCTTGCGACCACCGCGGCGGACGCGGATACGGTAGACGACGTATCCCTGCTTGGCCTTGTAACCGAGACGGCGGGCCTTGTCGGGGCGGGAAGGACGGGAAGCACGGTGGCAGACCGGCAACTGGCGGTACTCCCAGCAGCGGACACGGAGAAGGAAGCTGTGCGCCCGATTGTGTTAGGAGGAAAGGGGAGACGGGAGGGAGAAGAGGTGCATACCGGAGGACATCGCTCTGCTTCTTCTTGTAGAGCTCTTCCAAGTACTTGTAGGCACCCTAATCACACGAAAAACATCTCAGCCCAAATTCCTTTCACGAGGAGCAACGAAGATGGGCCTCAGAGCAAGTCGAATCGACAATCAAGATCATGCTTCGAGGAGAAGATGATAGTGAGAGGATGACTGCTTGGTAGCTAGACGTACCATTGTTGAAAAAAGTCTGGTCGGTCGGGGGAAGAGGTTGGCGGACGAAGGAGCAGGAGAGTTTTGGAGGGGACGTTTGGATTTCGGGGAGGGGAGGGGGAGTGGTGCCTGGCGAGCTGCGAAAATTTGGTGGGCAGTGCAGGGGGGGCATAGGGTTCGTGGGCCCTAATCGGGCGACGAGTGGTACCTGCCTAATCGTGGAATGTACCACATACGCAATACAATACGTCGCCACTCCGCAAAAGTCGACTTTCACCAGGTCTACCAACAATGACGAGCGGCAGTGAACAGCATACGACGTTGACCTACACGATCTCCCACCGCTCAACACCCTACACCCTCTCCCTCCCCTCGACCGCCACCCTCTCCGACCTCAAATCCGCGCTCGCCTCTCTCACCTCAATCCCGCCCCAAAACCAGAAGCTACTCTACAAACCCCCACATCTCGCAAACGATTCGGATTTAGCTGCGATGTTACTGGATCGAGGCAAGATCATGATGATCGGAACCCCAGCATCGACGGTTGCGGCCGTACAGTCACCCCCCACACGCCCACGCCCACGGACACAGAAAGCGGCGGTACGACCATTACGACAGGCACCACCAACCCAAGCAGACATCCAATACACCTTCCGCACCCTCCAGCCCCTCCCTTACCTCCCAAACTCCACCCACGCCCACTCAATCCTCTCCAAACTCGCCTCCGACCCCGCCGTCCGCGCAATCATGCTCCGACATAAATTCAGTGTCGGGGTATTGGGAGAGTTGGATCCAGCGACGCATACGAACCATGAGGGGAGGACGCTGGGGCTTAACACGAATCGTGGTGCGATGATTGAGGTACGGTTGAGGACCGATGAGGATCGTGTGAGTGGGAGTGTGGGTGGGAGGGGGTGGAGGAGGTATAGGGATGTAAGGGATGTGCTTGCGCACGAGTTGGCGCACAACGTGTATAGGGAACATGATGCCAAGTTTTGGCGGCTTTGTCGACAGTTGGAGGGGGAGATGAGGGCGTTTGAGGGGGGGAGGGCGCTTGTTGATGGGGTCGAGTACTACAAAGCGGAGGGTGAGAGGGAGAGCATCGATGGTGGGGGGCGGGTGGGAGGAGGTGAAGGAGGAGATGGGAAGAGTAGGAGGGAGTTGGCTGGTGAGGCTGCGGCGAGGAGGGCGGCGGAGGCGGGGAAGGGGGACGAGAACAGCAGCAACGGGCAGAAGGCGGGGTGATTGTTCATTCGTTCGGCAGACAGACACACACTAGTGCCTTCTTTTTTCCCACGTAGTCCATCGCGTTTCCTCCCACGGGTCAGTGTCTCACAAGTGCACTACTCTGCGCCTGAGGCGGAGCGCGCGCCCTGTCTCACCGAGCACCGGCATCCCGGGACACCCCGGCCCCCAGCGTTCGCTGGCCACACTTCGAGTCGGAGTCGAGAGAGACAGACTGACTGCGCGATCACTCTGTATAGTCGTGTTGGCGTTCGGCAGTTACCCTCCCCCCAACTGCCGACGACTCGCCACGGCCAGCAGAACCCGCAGATCGCTCACACCTCAGCCACCCTGGACGCCCCCCCACAGCCCGGTTTCATGCATCGCTTACCGGAGATCTTGGGATGTGTTTGTAAACCTGAGTAATGTGCGCGGCCGCACGGTGTCTGATTTGGTGCGCGGTGCGGTTGCTGCATGCACGGCTGCAGGATGTGAGTGTGAGTGTAAGTAAGCGTTCTGGCAGCGCAACCGCTGTAGAGAGCGTCAGTTCTTGTCATCGACCACACCGCATCCATCTCAGAAGTGATCTCTTGATCTGCATTTCGGATGTTCGATCCGTCCTTCAGTCTGGGTCTCGGACCATCTGCAACAACATCACAGACATCGGTGAGTATGCTGCCAATACACCAAACACAACAACAAGAACCTACACCATCGATCACCAGCGCCAGCGCCAGCGCGATCGCGATCGCGAGCGCGAGTACGAGACCGAGTAGAGTGGGAACCCCACAATCAGTCGTGTCGGCGATTAGTCTCGCTCCGATGAACGTCACCGGGCCCTCCAACCTTTCCGATCGGGACTCAGCACAGCAACCAACGACAACGACGACAACGACGACAACGACGACGACGACGACGACGACGACAGGCTCAGGCTGGATCCGAAGCGTCAAAGATAAACTCCTCCGCTCCTCCACCTCAGGCATCGACGGAGGCCTAGGCGACGAACGACGGAGATCGAGTATCGCGTCGAACGTGTCGGGCATGAGTACTCGCTCCGAACCCGACGCGTTGGCGATAGCGTTGTTGGGTGCGATTCCGGTGCGGATTGCGGTGGTCTCCCACCACGACTCCGAAGACGGGACCGGGGGAGGAGGAATGGTGGAGGTGTTTGTGAGGAAGGCGTATACGCTTAGGGCTGGAGAGGTGGTGCCACCCATGCGACCGTTTGTTACGGGAGGGAGGGTGTATCATGTTTCGTTGGTCAAGGTACGTCTCCTCCTCCTTTTTGAGTTATGTAATTGAGCGTCGAGTTGTGCTAATGGGAGTTGGACACAGACATCATTAGGAGATATTCCAGAACACGGTGTACACACCTACGACGCAGCAATCATCCTCTACAACCACTCACCCTCCCCTTCGAGCCTCCCGACAACCATCACCGCCACCCAACTCGCCCTCGGCCCCTCAACACCCCTCATCCTAGCCTCCTGCCGCTTCGGCGACAACGTGCCCAAAAGCGCCGATGTCGTCCTCGGCAGCGTATGGGGCATCGGGATGATTGGCGTAACGGACGAGGAGAGCGCGAGGGTCGTTATTGTGGAGTTGTTGGAGGCGGCGTGTGGGGAAAGGTATGGGGGGAGGAAGAAGAGTAGTGCCAGCGCGAGTACGGGGACGAGCGGTTCGGGTTCGGGTTCGTTGAGGAGGAGGCAGGTTATGGGTGCGGGGAGGAGGACGAGTTCGAGTATTCAGCTTGGGAGACCGGGGATGGTATCGAGGAATACCGAGGATTCGGGGATAGGGAGTGGGAGTGGGAGTGGGAGTGCGGAGAGTATCTCGTTGGCGTTGAGGGCTATGTCCCTTAAAGTCCCTGAACCGCCAACGAGTGCGCCGGGCGAGACGCTGGATATGGAGGTTATGACGCATTTCCCGTTTCGGTTTCCTGCCAGCCCTACCCCATACGAACAGGAGAGTGGTGGCGGTATCGCGCCGGAATCGCGAGACAGGGAGGCGTTGCCGCAGATTGGAATCGTTACGGAGTTACCCATGGCATTCACCACCATCGGCACGTCCTCGCGTGTCACACAGGTACAATCCGCGCCCGTTACGCCTGTTGATGAGGATGGGCATGGCGGCGTTATGCAGCGGACGTTTGTGGATGGTGAGGAGGTTGTTTCGTTTACGCAGTTTTTGGGCAATGATGGGGGTGGGGGTGTTGCGCCGGGGTCGAGTCCGAGGGGGACGAGGTATTTAGGGTCGTGGGGGCAGCATCAGCATCAGCATCAGCAGCAACACCAGCACCAGCATGTGCCGCAATCACAGTACCTCCCGCACCAAGCGCCCTATCCGGCACAGATGCACGTTCAGCGTGGGTCGCAGAGCGAAGAAGGCGAAGATGGGCTCGAGGCGGAGTGGATGCGAGTACGGAATGCGCCGGGGAGGGGCAGTTGGGGTGCTGCGATGGTGGAGAGTGGGTGGGATGATCAGGAGTCAATGGTGAGTATCGAGCGGGACGGTTCCGGTACTGGGCCTGGGGCGGGAACGGGCACGGGGAGGTGGGAGGAGAAGGAGATTGTACAGGGGCAGGGGTATACGTTTGAACAGCTTGTTGGGAGGCTGCTGGTTGATCCGTACGACCCTGCGTTCGAACGGACGTTCTTGACGTTTTATCGAAAATTTGCCCGACCTGGGGAATTACTGAAGGCTATCCTTGCACGCTTCGAGAATTGTCATGGAAGGGATCCGTTCCAGTGTACCCTCAACAAAGCTCGCTGCGTTACCGTTCTCAAGGCTTGGGTCCAGACGCATCCGCAGGATTTCGTGCATGCGGGTACGAGGCAGAGTTTGATCATGTTTTTTCGGAGGTTAGGGACTGATTTGAATTTTGCGCATCATGTTGCGGAGGTGAGGAGGGATTTGCGGGGGTTGACTGATGTGGATCCGGATTTGTGTTGGGGGTTACCGGATCGGGATAACGCGGACGGGGGAGATGAGGGGAGTGCGATGAGGCCTACGACGGCGAGGAGAAGTAAGGGAGAGTCGATTGGGGTGAAGGATCAAGGTGAGGATATCTTGTTGGAGTGGGAGAATCGTGTGCCCACCACGGAGGAAATGGCGGCGCTCGAAGGGAGTGTGGCGTCGTTGCCGGGTGATATGTTTATGGATGAAGCAAACGCCATGACGAATGTCGCTAGTCATCAGGATGATGTCTTGACGTGTGGGATCGAGGCAGGAGGGAGTTTGGTTTGTGCGACGGCTGATGGGGATAAACTTGCGGCGGCTGTTACTTCGTTTTTGCTGACGCCGGATGATGTCGTGGCGAAGGAGTTGACGCGGATTGAGTGGGATCTCTTCTCCAAGCTGGGGCCTAGGGATATGATTCGGCATGTGTACAAGACTGCTGAGGAGAAGGCATCAAACCCTGGTGCGATCACGAAGATCATCGCGCATTTGAATACGATGAGTGCGTTGGTGCAGAGTATGATCTTGACCAAAGGGAAAGTGAAGCATCGTGCGAAGGTGTTGGAGAAGTTTATGAATGTTGCGTGTATTCTACGCAATATGAATAACTACAACTCGTTGATGTGTATCCTTGCCGGGATCAATTCTGCTGCTGTCATGAGACTGCGGTTGACGCATGAGCTCGTCAAAGATAAGCCGACCTACCGCCTGTTCATGAGAGCGGAGAGGCTGATGAGCTCTGAGATGAGTTTTAGGGCGTATCGGAGAGCGTTTAAGTTGCGTGGGAATAGCGAGCGGATTCCCTATTTGGGAATTTACTTGCAGGATTTCCTGAGCATCAATGAGGGGAACAAGACCTTCATTTCGGATAATGTTATTCATTGGTCGAAGTTCCAGTTGTTGGGAAGGGTGGTGAACCAGATCATGGGGTGTCTGGAGAAGCCGTACAAGCTGGAGCGGGACGACAGAACCGAATCATGGGTTCGCAACACCCCGGTCATGAACGAAGACGACTTGTACGAGCGCAGTTTGGAAGTCGAGCCCAGGCGTGAGGAGAAAGGCACAGCTGGTGGAAGACTTGCAAAGTGGGTAGCAGGCTCGAAATATACGGGGACGAGCTGATGTTGGGGCGTATATTGGCTGATCTTTTTTTTTTGCTTTCGACGTTTTTTTGGAAGGGATTTTCTGGGCGTTATCGTTTCGTTTACGGCGTTTTGAACCAATGGTTAACGGGATGGAGGACATGATAGACTTATGAGATGAGATATACGTGTGCGAGGATGCCAAGGACGAAAAAAAAGAGATGGCATATAGGTTTCTGAGGTATCAGGCATTCTAGCGAAGACGACTCAATTGACTGATGTTTGAACATCCCGCGATCGCAGTGTCACGAATTCCACCTCCGCCGACCCCACGAGCCACCCAGAGGACAAACCAAGGTAACACGGACACGTAGAATCGCATGACACACTCCAATTCAACTCAATTATCCTCCTTTATCTCGTAATTTCCTAGTGGTGGGGTCCCCTCGGCGTACCGGCGGTTCCGCGCTAAATCTTTGACTGCAGGCTCATCATCGACGTCGAAATCAGACAGCATCAACTCCAAATATACCAACACGCAAAATGAACGCTGCTGCTCGTGCCGTCCTCCGTGCCCGTGCACCTGTCATGGTACAATCTCTACTCAATTCCGCCGAGGGCAATTGCTGACCTTGCGTTTCGCGGTTTACAGCAGGTCCGTGGCTACGCCGCTGCTAAGAACGTCCAGCCTCCTGTGCAATTGTTCGGTGTCTCCGGTACCTGTACGTGTTTTCCTTTCTCTGATATTCCAAGATTTGCCCAGATCAGTGTTGATCCACAACATTGCAGACGCTTCCGCCCTCTACACCGCTGCCGCGAAGACCACCTCCGTCGACTCCGCTGACAAGGCTTTGTCCGCTTTGAAGGGCCTCGTCACTAAGGACGTCAAGCTCAACGCCATCATCTCCAACCCCTCGCTCTCCGTCGAGGACAAGAAGACCATCACCCAGACCCTCGTCAAGGCCGTCTCCGCCGATGCGTCCGTCAAGAACCTCCTCGAGGTCATGGCCGAGAACAACCGTCTCGGTCTCCTCGCCGAGGTCGCTGAGCAGTACCAGACTTTGATCCGTGCCGGAAAGGGCGAGATCGAGGTTACCATCACCTCCGCTTCCCAGCTCGACTCCAAGACCCTCTCCCGTCTCGAGTCCGCGATCTCCAAGTCCCCATTCGCCAACAGCAAGAAGTTGAATGTTACCAACAAGGTTAACGACTCTATCCTCGGTGGATTGGTTGTTGAGATCGGAGACAGGACTATTGATCTGAGCGTTGCCAACAGGATCAGCAAGTTGAACAAGTTGTTGACTGATGCTGTGTAAGCGGAGAGGAACACGATAATGAAGAAAAGTGGGCGGTCCGCTGTGTATGTAAGGTATACGAGGAATATAAACTATTACAACTATGTTGATGTCGATTGTGAACTGTGATGGGGGAAAGCAAAATCGGAGGGGCTTCTGATTGCATGTTCAGAGCACTTTCATATCGAAAATACGGCTATTGCCGCCTACGACATTCAATTCGACGAGCATCCCCAAAGCAACACAATGTTCGTCCACTGCAGCAAAATTTGTGTCCTTTCAACGTCTTTTCGCTGCACGAAACTCTACATCAAGCCTGCGTGGCACGATCTCAAACGCTCCTAGGCAAAGGCCCATGTCATGTCCCGTATCCCCTCCCTCACGTCTTCTAGATCAACACCACCTTTTGATGCCCCTGCCACCCTCTCCACAAACTCCTCCAATCCATCCTCCAACTCCATTCTCTCCGTCCTCGCGTCCGGATCCTCTTCTTCCATAAGCTCCCAATCCTCTCGCTCCTTGACGCCCGCAATTTTCAATCCCAATTCATGCACCGCTTTCCGTACACATATCACCGCAACAGTCTTCGCCGGATACCCCAACGCAAACCTCCTCGACGAAGCAGCCCACCTCGCCCACCGTCTCGCCTCAAGCCCCAACGCCGTCCCCATAACCCCCACCGTTGCAACCCCCCCCTCCTCCGTGATCCCCACCCCCAAACACCGGGATACAAGCTCAGGTAGATAGAAATACGGTACCTTTGTGTCGGAACGGAGTTCGAAACCGAGGGTGCGGAGGAGGATGTGTTCGGAGTTGACGAGGGATTGGCGGAGGGTGTCGTAGAGGGTTGAGGGGAAGGTGAGGGGTGGGGTGGATGGGGGTTGGGCGAGGGTGTGGGATGGGAGGAGGAATTCGCGGAGGCGGCGGGGGTGTTCGGTGCTTTTTGCCGCGAGGCTTAGGGAGGCTATTGCGAGCATCTGTCCGTGTCATAGTTCATTAGCCTCCATCCGGATTCAAACAACGAGACTGGGGCACACGCACATGTTCATCGAGCCGTTGCGACTCGGGTGTCTTGTTTTTCTCATTCCACCGCTCATACCGATGCTTGTAGAGGAACGCAGTCGCTAATGTCTCTTCTGGTCTTCAATTGAGTGTTCACTGCTCCTATGCTTCAATCTTCGACGTTATTGGGCCTGCGAGGGGACTTACAGGAGAAGGTTATCGGCGAGGTGGGTCAAGAATGCGGTGGTTGATTCGCCGTGGGTGAGGAGCGGTGGTGGTTGGGAGGACGATGGTGAACGGGAACGGCTGCGTCGAGACATTGGGGATGGATGAGGTGAGTTGTCGCCGTGATGGTGTACGTGATGTGATGGCTTGGAGATGAGGTCGTGGGTTGGCGCGGGATGCGCCGGTTCACGAAATACGAGGAGGATGGTATAAACGACATTCTATCCTACAAACTCCAAAACCTTAGGTGATGACCGATGCAAATGAAACCCTTTTGACCCATGCCATACGCAAAAGAGACGTCCATCTAGATCTTGAATCCAAAGCCAGCCATACACCTATCCATATTTGTCAGCAACCCCAATCTCCTAGTCTCTGGGTGATGAACTCACGCCTTGTACTGCTCGATCACAGGCTTACAGTCCTCCTCACCTTTCTCGGAGAACAACATACACTCGTCCCTCTTCTGCTTCTCCTCCTTACACACACAGCAAGGCTTAGGCTTGTTCTCGACTGTATCGCCACCCGTCAGCTTCGATCTCCTCCCTGCACCGTAATGGAGCATACCAGGAGCTTCTGATGGTGCTGGCATAGTTGTAGGATGTGTAGAGAGTGTGGTGGGGTGGAACGGTGTTCGGAGGGTTTTATCAAGTACGGTATTGCGCCTTTGCGGCGAAATCCGGGTATCTTCGTTACGTATGCAGTAACGACGACTACAGGTAAACACCACACCAAGCGATCTCGCCCGTCAACGCGTGAAACAGTCCTCCGAGAATTTCAGACACTATCTACCAACCGTTGCAATCCTTTGCGCACTTCTTTTCAGCCCAGCCCTCGTTTCGCGTTCAGCGTGAATCATATACATAATGGCACCGCCTAAACCACCATCAGCGACCCGCCTTCAGGGCGTTTCGATAATGCGTCCAATCGTCTACGGCAATACCGCGACACTCTTAAATAAGGACCAACCCCATCCGACAGCTTCGCCAGACCACACCCATGAATGGACGATATCAGTCCAGGGCGTCAATGGAGAGGATATATCCTATTTCGTGAAGAAGGTGATGTTCAAGTTACACGACACTTACGCGAATTCAATGAGAAGTACGCTTCCTTTTATAATTAGTCCACACCTTGCGCTCTGTGGACAACTGCTAACAGGGAACACGTACAGCCGTCGAGAGCCCACCATTCGCCGTAACAGAAACAGGATGGGGAGAATTCGATATCGCCATCAAGGTCTTCTTCGTACCAGACCCCTCCGCTGCCGTCGCAACCGAAGGAAAACCCCTCCAAGTCTACCACCACCTCAAACTCCACCCCTACGGTCCCGACGCGGAGAGAATCAAAGCCGAAGGACTCCCAGTATCATCCTGGTCCTACGACGAAGTGATATTCAACGAGCCGACCGAGGCGATGTGGGACGTCCTCAAACAAGGAACCGTAAATCTACCTCTACGAAAACCGATAGGACAGCCTGGGATGCCGCTTGTGGGGAGTGATGGGTTGGGGGTTTTCTCGAGGGAGACGGAGCAGGAGGAGTGTGATCGGTTGCAGGCGGCGTTGATGAAGGTTAGTGAGATGACGAGACAGCAGAAAAATGCGATTTTGGAGATGGAGAGGGCGGTGAAGAGGGAGATGGAGGCTTCGTAAGGGGGGGTTTATAGGGAGTTCTATGAAACGGGAGAAATGAGCCATACGGAGTTTGAGGGATGAAGACCGAGATTAAAGGGATGGATCAAGGAGGAGCTGGAAAGCTGGAAATAAAATTTGTTCAAGGATAGACACCCATAGCTATTCTTAGGATTGACGTGCCTTGAACGACGGCGACGTCATCCGATACATACGCCGCAACGGATCAGGGAGATGCTCATAATGTTTACAAAACGATCTGTTGTAACACTCCACTCCTTCACCGCTAAATTACCATATTCCTCGAATCCCAGCTGTTATCGAACCTATGCAGGCCCTCCAAAATTCTTCGGCGTAGGGTTTTGCGCGACACACCCCCAGGCACAGCCACTCTAACCCCCAACGGAACTAGCTCGCTCTCACACTGAGGAAAATCCAACCAGTACGCCGAGGCTGGAGATTCTTGTTCGGACCGTCCCTCGTCACAGCCAGCACAACAGTCGCCCAGCATGCTTATTTCCAAGGAGAACCGCAAGACCATCTACGAGGTACGTCATGTAAACGCTCTGTTCAATTGACGCGTCGATCTCGTCCCGGCACGAACGCTTCTTTCGGCGTCGAGATCCGTCGAAAAGAACACGAGCGCGATCCCGGAGAATAAGGGAGTATGAAGAGCTAACCTGTCATTTTTCGTACAGACCTTGTTCCGTGAGGGTGTCCTCATCGCCAAGAAGGACTTCAACGCTCCCAAGCACGGCGAGCTCGACCTCCCCAACCTTGAGGTCATCAAGGCTTGTCAGTCCTTGACCTCTCGCGGTTTCGTCAAGACCCAGTTCTCGTGGCAGTACTACTACTACACCCTCACCAACGAGGGTATCGAGTACCTCCGCGAGTACCTCCACCTCCCCGCCGAGATCGTCCCCTCTACCCACAAGCGTGCTCCTCGTCCCGCTGAGGCTCGTGCCCCCCGTCCTGAGCGCCGCCAGCGCGAGGGTGGTGACCGTGAGTACCGCAAGAAGGAGGGAGCTGCTCCTGGAGAGTTCAACCCCTCTTTCCGTGGTGGTATCGGACGTGGTCAGAGGCCGCAGGAGGCTTAAGTTCCTTTTTACTCTTGTGAAAAGGAAATTAGGTCTAGCGTCGTATGTCCTGGATTCAAACAAAACAAGCATGTTGAGAGTCTGAATGGGAGTTGTGATTTCTCGCAAGCAAAAGGGATTTTTTTTTGTTGGGAATTCTTCTCTCGTTGTGTTTACGGGCGACAAATGCATATGGGATCGTTTTCTTGTCTCATTCGAATCCATCGGAACATGCTGAGGCCTGTTCAGTTACCGCGTTCATCTTTTTGTGCAAGTTCACCTTTTTTCCTGTGCAATGAATGTCGGGTATATTGAGAAAGCGACAATCGACCGACGCCATATCCACCAGTTATATCCTACCCGCCATATATCTTGCCGACTTCGTTTCACATAGCATACATCTCGACAATACCGTACCTCGGTCCATGGAAAGCCTGTGTGTATATCGTCAGCATGGTATCAACCAGTCAAGCGGAACTTGCCACACCTCCTCATATCACTCTATGATTCTCCTGGCACGTCAACCTCACTTCCCCGTACCAAACCCCTTCAACATCCTACAAACACCCCAAGTCAGTATTCGCACCAACGAAACGAAGGAATCCACATACCCCTTAGCTCCCCTAACAACCCTCTTCTCCCCAAACCCCCCACCCCTAACGACCCCCTCGACTCCCCTCCCCCTCTTTCTCCTCAACGCCCCCAGCGCCTCCCGCAATGCCTCGCGATCACGGTCCCATACACCCACGATGCCGTCGAGTTCGGTGTGGAGGTCGCTGAGGAGGGTGGTTGTGGTGGAGCTGAAGTTGGATGTGGTTGAGAGGAGGGTTTGGGCGCGGGAGAGGACGTCGTGGGCGGATTGGGAGAGGGGGTCCGCCGTGGTGGTGGTGGTGGAGGGGGAGGGTAACGTGAGGGCGGCGAAGGATTCGGTGTGGAAGGTTTCGATTTGGTGCGTGTACCCCGCCCTACTCCTCGTCATCATCAGCATACATCCCTGCTTTACATCTCCAACACCAGGGTATGTACGTACGCAACCTCGACAGCCTCCCTAGCGGACGACTCTAACCTCTTAACTTGTACATCAACATACCGCGTAAACTTCTCCTTCGCAGCAGCTTGTTCCTTCGCTTTATTCGCTGCGGCTTTCGCTGCGAAGGTTTCGATGAGGGCGGTGTAGCTGCCCTGTCCGGCGTCGTTGTCGTTGTCGTTGTCGGAGGAGGAGTTGGAGATGAGGTTTGATTTGCGGTCGGGGGCGGGTTTGACTGTGGGGCGGGGTTTGGTGGACTCTATGGGAGAGAAAGGGTGTTTGTTAGGGAAGTGAAGGACGATGATGAAGGGAAAGGGGCACGTACTGGGTTTGGTGGTAGCGATGGGTTTGGCTGGCATTTTGTCGAGGAAGAATAGGAGCCGGGTGCAATAACTGTCTGTGATGGTCGATGGTCGGTTTGAATGCGGATGCGGATGGTGTGATGCCTGGGGGGGCCGGCCGGGGACCCGCGGTGGGAGATAAAGGGGTCAAGCGTCGAAGACCGTGAGCAAGTCAGCAGACAAATTCCCACGAGTTCGAGACTATCCTGCTAACCATACCATGAGAAAAAAGAACAAGAAAGAAATAAAACGCCCCGCGTACTCCATGCATATCTCAATCTCCCCTCGTAGGAGACAGTTGTGGTATACCAACAATAACCTACACTCAAAGTCCCCTCCACACTCGAACTCGCTCCAGTCGTTCATCTATCTCAACCCAAACCCCTCACTCTCCCACATAGCCCTCCTCAACATCCCCTCCATCTTCTCCCGCCTCTTATACCTCGGCAAAACAATCTGATTAAAACACGTATGCGCAATCGGGAATCTATCCTCCCCACCATTCACCTCCGGCATGACACTGATCTTAAACGCGAGGTTCGCTGCTCCGGTCGCGGGAACACGGTCAGAGCCTGTGACGAAGCGGAGGAGGCGGCGTTGGTCGGCGCCGGGGAGGGAGGAGAAGAATGCCCAGAACCAGGTGATGAGGGGGTCTTTTTCGGGGTTGATGACGGTTGGGGAGGGACCGGCGGGACCACGACGGTAGCCTTCGTAGACTGCGACGGCGCGGATTGCTCCCACGTCGACCCCCTCCTCACCCATCCCGAGTCCACAAACGAGACCCTCGACTTCCTCGGCGTTAAACAGCCCCATCGCATTTCCCCCACAAACACGCCAGAACCCATCGCGGAAGGTTGAGTATTGTGCGTTGACGCTGGTGTTGAGCAGGTACGCCACATACGCGTCCACATACTCTTTCCGATTCGCGTTCGTCACGGACAATCTCGAGCCGTTGGGTACGAGTTCACGGAGGGAGCCGTAGATGTCGTGCACGGTAAAATCCAATCCGAGGACACTCTCGACATCGCCCTCAAACTCGAGCAACTGCCGCAACCCCTTGACGAACTCGGGTTTCCACCCTTCCATATCCTCCAACCCCAGCCTCCCACCCATCAACTTCGTAAACAGTGCGCGGGGGAGCCTCACATCCAATATCGTAGAGTTGTAGATCGCGAGACCGACCACGACGCCCGCGAGGTAGTACTTCTCCAACGCCTCTTTCGACGTCGAGGCAGGATCGAACCACACGACACCACTTGACTCCTCCTCGACGAAAAGTCCATACTTTGGGTCGAAAATCTCGCGAACGAGGATGAGAAACCACTCTTTCCGCAACCCCCCCGCATCAACACCATCTTCGCCCTCAAACTGGATCCGAAGCCCCTTTTTAAGTTCACCCCCTTCGACGGCCCGGAGTTGTCGCATCGAGTCTTCCATGAGATTGGCGCGGCGGATTCGGAGAAGGAGATGTGGACGTACCACCTTTTTGGTTGTGAGGGTCTCGAAGAATGCTTCACGGGCTTTTACCTCCATTTGGCGCCGTGCGTCGTATTCGAGAATTATGATTTTTGAGCCGAGGGAGATAAGGAGTGGATACTGGCAAAACGCGAATCCGCACTCCCCGCGTTCCCAATCTCGGAAGTCGGAAATGAGGTCGATGTAGTCGATCATCGTGCAATAAAATTCGGAGATTGGGAGAGGTGGAGAGGATGTGGACATATTCGATGCAGCATGTAAGAGGGCCATCATTTTTGCAGCGGCTTTAGTGCGCCAGTCGGTTGTGTATTCGTTATCGAGGACGGCAACGAGACTTTTCTTTCCCCTGATCCCATTCCCGACATCGCGGGTAATTTTCTCGGCTTTGGAGAGGCGGTAGGCAATTAACGCACCAACACCCTCCACGACACTACGGAGATCTTCGCGAGACCATTGGCTTAGCCACGTAACGATGATGTGGTGGCCATTATTCCCTGCCCCGGAAACCCACCCAACCAGACGTGAGAGTACTGAACGCTTTTTAGGGACGGAAGGAGGTGAGAGGAGGGTTGAGCGGAGAATGAGGGGGATGAGGCGGAGAGCGGTGGGGGATGTCATTGGCAGTCCGGGGCGGCGGAGGAGAATCTCAAGGGATTTGAGGATGTTGTCGATGAGTGGAGGGGAGTCGAGGGATGTGATGGTTGAAATTGCGCGAGAGAGGGTAGCGTAGTCGATTTCGGGGGTTGTCGGCGATGGCTCATCACCAGTCGAGAACGACGCAGTCAAAGCCTCGAAACTGGCGAAAACCCTCGAAACCTCTTTTTCGAGAATTTCGCGTCCGGCATCATCCTCCATCTCCCAACGCTCCTTGATTTCGTACAATCTGTCTAGCTTCAACGCCTTCGGTAAGCGTTTCGGGGTGATGGGGGAGAGGTCGGTGACGGCTGTACAGACCGTACATCGGTAACAATGGACGTTCGAGGGATATTTGAGACGGGTATCGCAGCAGGCGCATTTACCCTGTACCATTGTGGAGGGTTGTGGCAACGTCGGTACTGCACTTCGTTTGCCGACGATCATACCGCTTGAAGGTGCGGCCGCTGGCGGAGCACGAAGAGGCGAGGATAGCATGTTTTGTGTCGTGGTGTTGTTGGTCAGCGTATGCTGTTGTCCGTCCTGGGTTGTTGGGTGATCACACTTAAGCTTTCCGGACGGGAAGCATGAGATCTAGGAGAACCAGGACGACACAGCTTTATAATACAGCAGAAGGAATAGAGCTGTTGATAGCAAGAGCTGGGCCTCGTCGATCGGGATGAATGCGCTGAGTGGTCACCTGCTGGTGGTGAAGGGCTCTGGTACGGTCCGTTGCCTTACACACAGCTGAGAGAAGGGACGCGCCCGTGCTTACATGATCGCGCGTAATCGATAACGATAACAATCGACCATGAGAAAGTCACCTTCGAGTACGTTCATGATATTGAATCGTCGACATCCTTAAACCCTGAAATTTCGCCAGTTCACCACATTCATCCAGCTCGCCCTCGAATGCGTGGCCGTGACAAAGCGGAAGGCGTGGGAACTGACTTTGTTAGCTATGCCAAAGATGCTGGACGTGCTGTTGAAACTGCTGGTTGATTGGATGCAGAAACCCGGAAGTGTTCCGGTGTGTCAGGAAGTCAGAGCAGTTGGAGGGCCGTCATTCGACCCTTTCGATTGTCCGACCTTCCAAATTACCAATTCAAAGTTTGTCCGATGTCGCATCGTTTCGAACTTTGCATTTGTGTGTATTGTACCCACTGCAGAAGCTAGTTCAAGTTCCAGTACAGCACCCTATAGCCCCCAGTGTCATTTATGGTGTAGCGGCTGACGCTCAAACTCAATTCAACAAGACTAAAGCAAATCGTAAAGACATGTTTCGCGCGTTATCTCAGTATATGTTTTATTTGCCCAACCAACACCACAATCCGTTATGGTCTAGGGGCTAGGATACTTCGCTCTCACCGAAGAGGCCGGGGTTCGATTCCCCGTAACGGAACTTCTTTTTGCTTGCGTTCCTGGGTTGTTGCGGGGCCTGCAGGCTTCACCTGAAGTGTCAGAAGTTGCTAAGTTGCGTTAACGTTGTCGGTTTCTCAATTGCAATTGCCCTGTACGGTAAGATCTGCGGGCTCGAGGGTCGAACGCGACCGCGACTGCGACGTACCCCACACCCAAGGCCCAGGGCCGCCGCTGACCAGTAAGTACGTCCAGCAGCTACGAAATAGACGGCACGAACCCACGTCCCGGCACACCATTCACATACCCTACTCGGCTCAACCGCCATCCCTCTACCATCTCGGGCGGCTAGCGAGCACATCCCGACCAATGTCGATGTCGTCCCCACCCACAGCCGAAACCACACCGGGTTTCACGACGGTCCAACCCCTCGACCGTAGTCTCTTTACGTTATTGCCACGTATCCAGATTTTGTTCGACAAACTCTCGTCTGGGGCCGCACAGAATGAAGTTACTGCCGAGGTACGTCTCTCTCTCCCTCTCACGACGGGATACAACCGCTGATTGTTAGAGACAGGCACACGCACTACGCGAATCATTCTCGAAAGCGAAAGAGGCGGTAAGTGGGATCGAGGGTCAAGAGTTGAGTTTGGAGGCACAGAGGAGGGTTATTGGGAGGATTGAGGAGGGGATTGAGAAGAAGAGGTACGCGTTTCTGTCCACGAGATGTGGGGGTGGGGCTAACTTCGTGGGAGTAGGAATACGTTGAAGATGCTTGTGGATGGGAAGATGGATGGGGGAGGGGAGACTGGGTGGGGAGGAGGCTGTGGTTGGGGAAGAGGTGAAGATGGAGGGTGTGGATATGTCGTGAGATGATAGTGGGAGGCCGCCGGAGACCGGGTAAGGCCATGGAGAGAGTTGTCCGGTTCTGGACATTGAGTTGATCTATGAGGTGAGGCACCGGCACCACGTTCGTCGGGATGATCGGGTGGGAATCGAGCGCGACCGACGACACAGGCTGGCCGTCTTTCGAGAGCACGGGAACACATTGGACAAAGGCGTGACGCAAACAGCTCGTCCATGTCATGGCCAAGCAAGGATGAAGTATCACCGTCACGGGGCCGGTTTTTGGGTACCTCCTCAGCGGTTACTATGCATGATGGGGTGTCCCAACCAAAGCGGATGGCCATGGTCATGAGATGCAATTGCAACAAACAGAGCAAAGGAGTACACGGGATTGCACTAGAAGACACACAAGTAGACAAATATGACGAGCCCCATTCCGTTTCTTCCCATTTCCTTCCCGTCGTCTAAGCTTTCCTAGCATTGTCGCCGCCTGTAAGGTGCACAGGTAGGGTGCAGTAGTAGGGCTGCATGGCGTCCGCGGAATGTCAACGTTTTGAGTGAGCGGTGATATAGAGGAAGGGTGTTCAAAGGTGTTCAAATATACGCTCTCTATAACCTTCTATCAACAGTTCCGGCTACTATCAGTGAGGAATTCGATCTTCAGGCGAAAAGCTTCAGTCGGCGAGAAAGGAAATTACACCTTGTGTTTATCTGAAATTGAGAACGGGCCTGAACTCAGCTCTGCCGCCGGAACCGAAACATACGAGAGATTATTCGGTTCGAGAGAGGACAACACGGCCGCGAACTCACGAATACACGACTGGTTCTTCCGACCAAGGACAATCGTTCCGTTTAAACGTCTTTTCTTGTCGACTTCAATTCCCTTTCTCAGATAACGCGTTAGACGTCACTGTGTAAGGGAGGGCTCCGCCTACGTTCGTCGGTGTGCCCCTTTTTGTCTTTTCGACCTCGACACTGTCAGTTCGAATTCGTCTTTCGCTCGTCTATGGTCTAGTGGCATCGTCTTGACTTCTTTATCGGCGTTCATTACAATTGGCATTGAGAAGATACCCCTATACAGTACGAACAGCAAGATGCTTCCACTATCTACAGTACTATTGCTCGCATCGGTCTTCGCGGGCACGGTAGTTTCAGCATCGTCACAACCACATGAGGGCGCTCCTCCATTATGGTGTCTCGATCATCTGGACCCGTTACGTCCGACATCGTACGTGGTGGTCGATTGCTGGCCGTCGTCATCAGCTACGACACTTCAACGCCGTCAAGCGACCAATGCGTCACTGGGTACGGCAAACAAGACAGACACTAATGTCACCACACCTGCGACTTCTATCTTCGCATCTGCGCCTTTGTCACCAATAGAAGATATTCTGCTGTTACCAGCTCTCTCGGCTCCCGATAATTCCTCTGCGAACATGTTCAATTTTACCACGACCTGCGGTACCGGTGCCGATGCGACGATTTGTTCGGGGATGGAGTCGGTGTTTCAGGAAGCTGGGTGGATGATCAGCCAAATCCTCGAAATCAACGCCACGATCAACGTCAACGCAACCATCCTCCCCTTCGGCCTCGGATTATCCTCCTCCGCCAACAAAGCTGGATCGAATATCCAATCCCTCGGTGGTGCGGCACCAGCACGTACCGTCCCCCTCATGGACGCAGACAACCACGCCCGCTTCTACCCACAAGCTGTTGTTCGACAATTCAACTCCTCCGTCACCCAAAACGTCGAGTTTTCGGAGTTCGATATCACGATGCAGATCAACTCTGACGAAGACTTCTGGTGGACGAATAAATCCGCGTCGATTGGGGAGAAGGAGTATGATCTTCTTTATGTTACGCTTCATGAGTTGATGCATGGATTGGGATTCTCGAGTGCGTGGGAGGATTATATTCATCCCGCAAGCCCGACGGCGTTGACCCCGAATATTTTGTTGACGTATCCGAGTACGACGAGTGGGGACGCTGGGGACGTAACGTTTGGTGGGTTTGTGGAATATGCGTTTGATCGCTTGTTGCAGTTTAATCAGTCGGATACGTTGACGGGGTTCGAGTATGTGTATGCGACGAATGTTACTACGGAGTTGAATACGCTGTTCCCTGCGTTGTTGAATGTGACGTACGCAACTGCTGCGAACCTAACCAGTGCGTTCTTGGATGATGACGCTGCTGTGGGGTTGGCGGAGCATATGCTGGCGCAGGCGACGACGGCGTATTCGATCTCGTTCTCGCACCCGCTCATCAATTCGTCTTCTTCGAATAACACCGGCATGATGCTCGAGACTTCGATTGCTCCCTTCTCCTCCGGGTCATCTATCTCGCATTTCTCGGACGCGGAGTACGCCGCAACGCGCGATTTCCTGATGGGATATGCACAGGTTTCGGGTGTGACGCTGCAGCAAACGATGGCGAGCGTGGGTGTTCCCGATGGAGACGCGTATGGGCCTTTCGGACCGGGATTGAGGATCGTGTTGGCGGGGTTGGGATGGAGGGTCAGGGGTGGTGTCCCGGGACAGGGAAGTGTTGCTGAGCCGGGGGTTGTGAGGACTGTTAGTAGTGGAGGCGCTGATGTGCTGAAGGCGAAATCGGTGTCGATGGTGGTGGGAGCTGTTACACTGGTGATGTGTCTGATGACACTGCTGTAGAGACGAGTATCGGACGTGTTACCTATATCAGATGGGTGGGAAATCAGAATGGGCGGAGGACAGGCTCAAGAGGCTATGGTTGGATAGAACTTTCGATTTGGGTCACAGATCGGTTTGCAATCGGGGAGGCGGGATACTTTTACTACATTTTCTTATTCATGGGTTGCAGCTGGTTACGCTCGTGACTACAGGAGCATTGGGAGTAGTCAAACATCTGCAAAATTTACAGCGAATTAGGTTATAATCCAGGGCATAATGCGCTGAGGTCAGACCAACCCTTACAAAACATAGACGGATTATTTTGTCAGCGGGCGGTTAGCTCCCGCTCACGTGAAGCATGCATGGTGTAACGGATGGAGTAGTAAGAAGTGATTGTTATTCGAATGTAGAAATAAAGCTACCAAAACATCCCCTTTATATAGTAAAGTTCTGTACCGGCTTCTAGGAAGCCTACTACTAGTACATCGACGGCCCATGGCATGGGCCGTCCGTTTTGGGCGACGCTAACCCGTTTGTGGAAACGATCGGCGGATGCGGAGACGGCCCATGCCCTCAAGGCGGCCCATGCCCTCAGATTTGTGCGCTGAGCTGCTAAGTGCCTACAGCGTACAGCGTACAGCGTACAGCTACTACTCCCTCGCTGTCGCTACAGTCTACAGCTACAGCTTACACCCTCGTCGTCGCTACAGCATACTCCCTCGCCGTCGCTGTCGCTACAGGCTATTCCCTCGCTGTCGCTACAGGCTATTCCCTCGCTGTCGCTACAGGCTATTCCCTCGCTGTCGCTACAGGCTATTCCCTCGCTGTCGCTACAGGCTATTCCCTCGCTGTCGCTACAGGCTACTCCCTCGCTGTCGCTACAGGCTACTCCCTTAGGGTTAGGGTTAGGGTTAGGGTTAGGGTTAGGGTTAGGGTTAGGGTTAGGGTTAGGGTTAGGGTTAGGGTTAGGGTTAGGGTTAGGGTTAGGGTTAGGGTTAGGGTTAGGGTTAGGGTTAGGGTTA